>NC_052500.1:37820467-38032435 GCF_016617805.1 Bactrocera tryoni | reverse complement strand
TGCTACTTTGCAATCAATATGATCACTTTCAGTACCAATCATTGGCATGCCGAATGTCTCTAACCACTCTTTGCATTTTTCTTTACTTCCAAAAGCAAGTAAATTCGAAACATAGTCAATGCCAATAGATGGTCGGTAACTGCGAAAATATTAAAATTATTATGACGTTTATGAAACAGTGAAATTTTTACATACGCTTTAATAATAGTGCGTAATGCACACTTGCGTTCTCTATCGATAAACCAGTCAATTAAATGTCCCGCCATCAGAGGCGCGGCCTTGTAAAGTTGGAATAACTTGCAGTAGTTGCCCAGAGCCCAAGCCGACCGAAAGGCTAGGGCATGAGCAATAGCTGGATTATCACGTTGGGTTTGTTTTATTGAGCGTAGAACAGTAGTTGTGTCTAATTATAAAATAATTAAAGAAAAACAATTAAAAATATGCAGTCTTTAATTTACATGATCTTACCCAAGGTATTTTTTGTAAATATATAGTACAATATACGATATGCTGTAAATTCCAATGAATTCACACTAGCTCCCACTTCCGTATAAAGCATTTTTAATTGTGTCTGACATTGATTGAACTCTTCATGATCACCTTTTTCCATTGCAATACGTGCATGTGTTTCATATACTTCTACTGTGAACTTATCACGAATACCTTGTACCTGGAAAATTAACATTTTTGTAGGACTCGAATAATGGCACTTTCTACATAGGAAACACTTACTGTCAAATCTTGACGTATAGATTTAAGCTGATCACATGCATAATAATAATCCTGATTGTCCCTCCATTTTTGTTTCACATTTTGCAGCGAATGCGCCAACACCTCAATGGGCCGCACTTCCGATGGTAACGGCGCCTTGGTTAGTCGAAGAAATGACTTTTCCAAGTCCCTACATGTACCTACTATATGTAAATCGAATAAATCCAAACCTGTTTCAAAACCACCCGTCGATTCAATATCCATATACATACGCCCGCCCAAACTATTTACCAATTTTTTTTGCTTTTGTTGCTTCGAAACAACGAAAGGGGAACTTGCTACCGAGATAACCGATTTTTTCGATCCTTGAGAAAAACGTGCTGCGCGCTGTTGCAAACGAGTGGTGTCATCATCAACCGCCCCACCGATAGAGGACGAATAAAAGGGTAATTTAGATTTAGAATTGGCGCCTTTAACATGTTTGCTTCTTTTCGAGCTATTAGCTTTTTGTGTCTTTTTACTAGAGGGATTAAAAGGAATGAAATTATCGGAAGATCGCCGGTCAGAAGATTCCGAACTAGAACTGCGACAGCTTTTTCGGCGCGGACTTGATATGGGACTACACGAACGTGAACGAGTACTTCGCTTGCGATATTTATTTGAATGTGGAGAGCTAAAAGAGTAATAAAAGTTTGAGTACTATGTTCCAATAACAAAGGTCCTAGTAATATCTTACCGTGAACGACTCCTAGAATCCCTTGATGTCCTCTTGTCACCACCAAACGAGTTCCGTTGACCTAGACGAGCGTTTAAGCTACGTGATATACCTTTTAAATTCTTTTGTTGTGTTGATTGTTTCTGGCAACTTTGATTGTGTTGCTGTTTATAATTCTGTGTGTCTTTTATTTGTTCCTGTGACTGTTGTTGCTTATTTTTCTGATTGTACAGCTGCATTTGGATATTGTTTCTTTCACTGTGAACACTCGGTACTGGCTCATTGTCCCAATCGCGAGTCCAAAGCTCATTACGATTAGCAGCTGCCATAATTTTTCCTTTCAAACATATATCAACTTGGTCCTTATCCAAATCGGTAGCACATTTAGCATAGCAACGAGCTACATAACTGTTTAAAGACTCTGGCCAAGCATCATTTGGATTATTAAATAGACTTATTTTCTTATTCGGTGCTTCAACAGAACTGACATGGTTAGTAAGAGATTTTGTTTCGCCCGATTTATTAACATCAATAGCACTATTCACATTGAAATTATTATACGGCATGATTGGAGGAGGCGGTTTCGATAAATCTGCAGATATAGGAGGAGGGATTGTAGGTGGTGGTAAAGATGTGTTAACGAAGTTTCCGATCATTTGTTGACTCGTATTCAAATTTTCAAAATGAGCATCGAAAGCAGCCTGCTGCTGTTGTTGTAGTGGATTCTGTTTCTTATTACGTTTACGTTTTTTTTTACCGCTGCCAATTATGTTGTTCATGGTTGTAGCATTCATACCGGTGTTACCCGCATTATTTTGGAAAGTTGAAGTATTCATCGGGGAATTTGAATTTTGTAACGGGTTTGGAGCATTCGCTAAACGCTTCTGTTGATTCAAGTTGAATCGTATTCCACCAAAACCCTTTTGATTACCTTGCAACTGATTGTTACCAGGGGTTATTGGCGGTGGAGGCGGTGGACCAGATGGTAATGGTGGCAAACTTTTATCGGTATGTTGACTTACCAAATTACTAAAGCCAGGTGGTGCATTACTGTTTTGTTGAGACTGCTGCTGTTGTAATCCATATCGCATGTAGTATTGATAATATTGACTATATTGTTGTTGGTATTGTTGATTAGCATACCAAGGATTGGAATACCATTGTTGAGGATTCGAAGCATTAGTATTAACGCCATTATGTTGTTGTTGTTGCTGCATCTCTTGCAGTTGAGGTATTAGTGGTGCAGCTACAGCGTCCGACATATTACAGTCGCAAAAATAATTTTTTTTCTGCTGGCAGGCCGCAGAATAACACTAAGGTCCTCGATGTAAACAGTTCCTTCTTTTAGCTCTCTATGTTTAACAAAACTTACCTTACGTTGAAAATTTTCACCTGAAAACACATAATAACAAACAGATTTATTTTAAGATGCATGTTAAAAATAACATGTGTATACATACATACATACATATATACTCATCTTAGATTCGTCCACCATTTTGTACTTACCAGAACTCAGGCGGGGCCATGCAACAACACTTAGAAAATTATTTTAAGCACAGAACCTAAATATATTTCGCAATAAATTTTCTTGTTACTGTACTGCACCTTTAATAATATATTTTTTAATACTCCAAAGCATATGTTTAAAAATTTTATTAGGATTTATGTAGAAGCAAAAACCTTTTACAAATTATATTCAGTCAACTTTATGACGAAACACTGAAGACACTGAACAGTAACAGTCAATTTCCACAGGCAATTTAAAATTGCTTAAAATCTGTATTGCTAGCCCATGGAGACTTGCCATCAAGAATGATAGAATACAAGATTACGACACTACCCTGCAAGACGGGTAGTTGTTAGCAAACGTGTAAACGAGTTGTTATTGTTCACTTTTGCATTCGTTAAAATATTTGTTACTTTTGTTCAGAGAGTGGGAAAAAAGTAACACATAGCTATTTAATGTTCAATGGTTATCTCGCTCTAACCAATGGCAAATATCGCATGCTGCCTTGTTCTAAAAGAATACATACATTTGTTAGCAAATCTCTTCACAGTATGTTACGGGTAACAATTTCTATCGTTAGCGCAAAGCTTACCTATGTGTTATTGATAACAAAAAGTATTTGTTACCCGAATATCTGTTAGTGTTATTATTTTGGTTATCAGTTTGTTACCTTTAACATGTAATCATGTTAGCAGGAACAAGCATTTCTGTTACCCATTTGTTACTTCTAGCAAATTCAATTATTTTAAATAAAAGTCATTTTTTTTAATTATTTTGCTTTATTTAATAATAAAATCAAAATCAGATATTAATTAAATTAATAATATGCCTATTATTATTGCATTCGGCAGAAAAATTATATACAAGTTATTTGAGTATAAAAATTATAATTGTAAAAATTCATATTTTTAAAAGTAAAATTAGACACTTCAACTTAGAACTAATATATACAACTTAAAACTAATATGTACAACTTAAAACTAATATTTACAACTTAAAACTAATATATATAAGTAATAATAATAAAACTTATATTAGTTTAGCCCTTAGTTTATGTTTCTTCTGTTTAAAACGATTGTGGCTTAAGGCCACAAATCTCCGGAGCTCCCCACATATACTGCTTTTATCCTTGTCAGGAAATAATGGTTACATCGTCTTAAAACAAACCACGAAGTACGCCGTCCACACTGCCTTTTGCGCCCTTTGATTTCAATATTAGCCGCATCTGTAAAAAAAAATTACAGTAAATTATATTACAATCGCATAATATTTAAAAACGAAATATTTACCATAGCATCCGTGCTTTCCTTTTGGGAAAGTTTGTCTTCCACGAAGCGCACGTGCTCTTCCGATGACATGGGCAGTTTCGAAGCGAGCTCCACGTAATGCTCGTCCTCCAAATCACCGGTGATGCGGCTAATTGAATGGTGCGTCTTTGCCGCTATGACGCGGCATTTGCGCAATAATTTACTTTGCGCCTGCACCTCGGCCTTCACTGGCATCTAGAAAATTAAAATATAAAAATTAGCTTCTGTTTTAATTTGGTACTGTAATACTGCGTTACTTACTTTGTCTGTTAGGGACTTCTCAATGGCAGTGAGACGGGTCTCAATAGCATTCAGCTTCTGGATTATATCTGAAAAACATAAATGTATTTTTATAAAACAAATACTAATATATTTATATATTAATACATTATACCTGCATGGCCGCCAGACGATGGTGACGGTACCACAATTTCTGATGGTTCTGCTGGAGGAGCGCAAAGAGGTTTGAAAAGGTTTTCTTATTCATTACTTAAAACTAAAACTTAACTGATTGATAGGATCCACGTCGAAAACTAAAAAAAAAAATATTATATAATTATTATATAAAATTAAAAATATTAAGTGGTCGTTTAATTAAAAAATACAATATAGCAACAAATATTACTTTGATAAAGATTTTTGATTTGTAAATACTTACAAATAGTATATTACAGGAGGAAAATATAGTTGAGAAGTGTCTTTTTAAAAGAGAATATCTATTTCTTAATTAATTTTTGTAAAATGAGAAAACATTATAAGGGAAATATTTACTGATTTACCGAAAAATAGTATTTCTGTTTAGGACACATAATTTAACCCTTTTTTACTTGCGACATATCTTTTTGAGATCAACATCCAAGTAAAGAAGTTGTGTATTTCAGCACTAAAGAAAAGACTATATAAATAGTTTAAAAAAATTAAAATGTAAATATCCTTTTTTGAAAAGACACTCCTCATTTGCTTGAAGCTTGAAAAAGTTTAATTTTAATTTAATTTTTAAAATCCTGCTTAGGAGCAGAAATGCGTATATGTATGTTTATGATGAACACTAATGTTGTTTTTATTTTAAACAATTTTAGATATTCTGCATGCGAACAGATATCTTGGACGAACAAATGAACATTTTTAATTATGGAGGAGGTTATCCAGTTCAAGAATTTAAATATTCGAGATATTTGCGTTTAAAGGTGGGCTTCCAGCTCTCAAAAAAAGCAAAAACTTCATATAAAAAATCGCTTATGAAATGATCAAGAAGTTTTCTGGTGTAAATTAATTTTACACTTACATATATTTCGCTTTTTATGTTCACTAGCACTTCACTAATTCTGAAAAACCTCCTCAATCCGACAATACCCATTTTATTCCCGAAATCGTGGGACGGTATTCTAAAGTCGGCACAATTATAATTGTAACCGCACAACTCGTTTCAATTTAGATTTTAAATTTTTTACATTTACACATGTATGTATGTATATACATACATATATATGTAGATATAAAGTACAAATTACATATTTCACAAAAATGCATAATCTATAGCAACTATTTGAAATAAATATGCGCTATTTAGCTTTACTAATTTAAAACTTACTCTCTTATTTGTTTGTTGTACCCAATATACTTGAATCCTCCAAATGTTTTCTGTAATATTAAAATTTTTAATTATACACACAACATTCAATTCACAATGCTTACCTTTTTCTCCTAGTTAAGCCTTTTAGTTTCACTATACAAAAGAAATTAATAATATACATATGTATATATAAATAATATAAATTAATTATAAAGTATCAAATTATCAAGTAACGAACTTACCTCTTTAAAATCCAAAATAAACTGCGCTTTTCGTTTTCTTCTTCTTGAAAAATTGGGCATTCGTCTCTCCTATTCTAGCAAGTTAATATTACAATATGTTTAGAATGTCGATAGTTTTTCTCTATCTTACTTACGTATTCTCCCATTCAATTGAAAATTCCAGAAAATGTAACAGTGTTAGTGAACAGCTGAAAATGTTTCAATGTGTTTATGCAATCTGTTACCTCCGTCTTGCAGGGTAGTTTACAGTTAGTTTTTTTTCGGTTTAGCTCTTGACAATTCTTACAAAAACATATACATTATTCAACAATTTCGTGACGTAACAGTTTTGCGTCGAGAAGAACAAGCATAGAAATGCATACAAATTGTAAACAGAAAAGTAAACACTTTTGGAAATTCCCAAAATAATATTAGGGGTATTCTCTTGCTCTTGCAAAACCCGGTGCAGGGTGCAAGAATTGCAGATTTACAACGGCACAACAACAAACACACGCTGTAAAATATCTGCAAGGGCTGTAAAATATATCAGACCAAAACCTATGTATATTTGCGTGCAATGTCACGCAAAAATATAATTGCAACCCTGTTGTAGCTGCCATTTTACATAAAGACATACTACGTCGTTAAATTGTTGAGAAAGGTAAGTTTTAAATAGATTTTAAAATTTCTTTTTAATTTCTAAAGAATTTTTACAGTTTTCCACAAATATGAATAGCGAAGTTGCGCCACCAGCGAAGACTAAAAGGCAGCAGCCAAACAAGAAGTGGAAGGAGAGTGAGGTGCACTCTATAATAGAGTTTTTAATGGAAGAGGCGGAATTTGAGGTAAGTTGGATGTCTCATGGGATCTGGTGCGGTGGAAGGTCCGGCATTTGAAGACGCAGTACCGTAAAGCCAATGACTGGCTCGCGTCAACTGGTGCAGGACTACAAGATGAAGCTGACGGCAGAACCATCGAAGGTTAGTATTATACAGATATTTTAAATTTACTGTAAATAAAACATTTTTTTACTAATTTCAGCAAAAATTGCTAAAATGTGTCCATACTACGACCAGCTGAGGGAAATATTTGAAAAGCGGTTGCCGGTCACGCAACCGTTACTGGTGGAAAGCAACCTTCCTTCGCCTCAGTTATGTCCAGTTAGTCCTGCACCAGAATTCGAAGCAGAATTCTTGGAAGAATGTGTACCTGCTGCGCCATCAAATGCCGCATCTCCGATCGCACCGATCTCCACACCGGTGTCAACATGCCAACGGTCAATTCGTCCTCCGAAATCATCCGTTGGACAATTGGCGGCTATCCAAGCAGAAAAAATTGCTATGGAAGCGAAAAAACTGGAGTTCGATAAGTATAAATTCGAGGAGGAAAAGAAAATTCAAAAAAAAAGTTAGACATTGAGTCAAAAAAATTACACATAGAGTTGAAAAAAATAGAAACTGAGAAAAAATTCAAAATGTTAGAATTAGAAATGAAAGAAAGAGTGGCTATGTTTGAAATTGAAAAAAAATATGAAAATAAAAACAATTAAATATACTAAATAACATTTGTATTTATTTATGATTATTCATGGCAGTTAGATTATTTCTTTAGGTTTCGTAAGTATGAACTTATATAAATAGTTATATCAAAAAAAAAGTTGGTATACCTAATACCAGTAGTATAAAATTAAATTACTAATTAACGTTTTATTGATCACCAAACATTATTGTGTACAAAAATATGCGCTTGGCTTTTGTCTCAGTTATTCGGCGGCCATTTTCATGTGAAGGAAATTCATCTGATTCTTCGTCGTTATCGACAACTATATTGTCTACGTATTCAATATCGTTCGCAGCTCGGAAGATGTTATGCAATATACAGCAAACAATAATCCAGTAAGAACATATAATATGACTTTGTTCGTCTTGAATACGTGTTTTTAATTCTTTGAGGCTGCCAAAGCGTTCTTTTAGATCCCAAAGCAATGTTCAATCCTCACGCGATATCTGCTATGACGCAAGTTGAATGCTTTACGCTTTGAATAGTCCATTTGTTGTTAATTTGTTCGAAATGGCGTGATAAGAGTGGTCAGCAATGGATAAGCAGAATCTCCTGCTAGCCATTGAGAAGAAGAAAAAAGTGAGCCTTCCTGAGTGGAGAGAGCACTAGTACGAAACATGCGAGCATAGTGTACACTACCAAAGTGTCCCGCTACTACAGGCCGAATCCTTAACTGTTAATCGCATACAACTTGTGCCTTTATGGAATAGATTCGGCTTTTTGAAAAATAAGCCGAATGGTTAAACACTGGTGCTTCTGCAAGTTTCAATTCAGTACCATCAATATACCCTATGCAATGCGGCAGCTCATTGTACGTTGTTTTAACGATATTTTGTCTTTCATTGGTATCAGGCCAAGTGATATATCTAGATTTTAACTCCAAAATTGACGAAAATACTCTCTTTGTAATCTTGTAAAGCGTTTCACCATCTCCTACACCGAACAGTGTAGCTATTTTCCGAATCGCCGCACTTTCACCCGATGAACCCAAACGATATAAAGTTATAGCTAACTGCATTTCTACTGAAAGTTGCCTAATGGATTGAGCGTTGTTAAACTGTGCACTATCTTTGATCAAGGACAATAGCAACGCAAATTGATCTCTTGAGACTCGTTGCATTTGTTGGTAACGTCCTTCGTCTAAATAGTCAAGAACATTAGTCCTCCATTCCAAACACTTAGGCACATTTTGATAATTTCCGCGATGGTTCGATAAGATAATTGTAAGACTTTCATCCAATTCATCCATAGTTTTCTAATAGCTATTGTCGTCTAAAAAGTTCAAATTTTTTATTTTTTAAAGCTTAAAAAAGTGAAATAAACAATTACCATCCAAATGTAGTAATATATTAGAAGCAGCTTCTTCAATTATAAAATTAACAAGTTTTTGTTTCTCAGAAGTTTGTGGCATTTTTAAAAATTAGATTCGTTAATCTTTCGCAATTTGTTTTGTTTTGTTATTTTTTAAATCACAATATTCGTTAAACGAGTCATGCACAATAACCATTCACAAAAGTTTTGCATAATAGTCATTCACAATAAATTCACCGAATCAGCAGTTCACATATCACTAGATTCTGCAATGGGTGCCCTCGTGCTCTTGTATATTTCGGTATAGAATTTTTGCAATCTGCAATCTTGCAAGAGCAAGAGAATACCCCTATTAATTCATTCGTCTTTGCAGGAAAAATTTCAGTGGAATGTTTAGAATATTGTTGCGAGAAAAGACATAAGTAGTTTTAGGCACATCCACAATAAATAGAGTAGCATGTGTGGAAATTGTTCAAATGAAGAAAACCTGTGAAAGTGTACTGTTGTATTTATTTAAATTTCTAAGCATAAATATATTAATTTTTTAAAATGAAATGTGCAGTGGCTTGTTTTAATAATTATTATGCAATTAAAGGATCGAAAACGAGTTTTTTCAGTTTTCCGGCCGATTTAAAAGTTGCCAAAAAATGGGTGTTATTTTGCAAAAGAAATGATATATTTAATACTAAATCCTCTTTAATATGCAGAGATCACTTTAGAGATGAAGATATTATGAACTCCTCAGGCAATTTATCTGATACATCACATACATCTGAACTTATAATATATGTATATATTTAAATACAACACAAGAAACGTTTTCTCCATTTAAATCACAACTTAATAGACAATTTTATTATCAATAGGTCGATATAATTCTTTAGAAATGATTCAAATCTTTTCACTCAACAATATTCAATCGCTTCACTAAAACTTTTCATTAAAATCGAAAGAATTAATAATATTTTGCGAATTTACAAAAGTGTTTACTTTTCTGTTTACAATTTGCAAGCCATTTGACAGTTTTTCACTCTTGTGTTTCGCAATGGCGGTCGTCGTAATCATGGTATAGAGGAGTAAGGAAAGTCCCATTCACCATAGAAAAAAGAGCCATTCACAGTCCTTAACCTACCCCTCAAGTGTACGTTCACAATAAACTATCATGGCCACCTCTGGTGAATAAGGGTGGCGAGAGGTCAAAACGGGTTGCAGAAAGCGAAAATGCTATAATATAAAATTATAAATTTATAGTACTATATTTGTACATGTATAAATTCTATTTTAAATATTTGTTATAGAATGAAGTTTAATGCTGTTATCAAAATATTTAATTATATTTTCTTGATATAAATAAATATGCTATATATTATATAATAGCCATATATATAATAGCCATGTTTTCTGAATTTTATGTATACATTTTTGTAATCACAAACTACACACACGTTTTATATGTCAGAATTTAGCTAAGTATATGCCGGCGATCAGGAATCCTACTCGTTCCCAAATGGAGTGTTTGATTATCCTAACAGATTTACCACATTATTTTTTAGTTCTAAGCTAAGTTTTTAAATAAAAAGTATTCTTAAAGAAATTATTTTTTGAATTTGCAATATCTATATAGTAGTAAAAAGTAGTTTAAATTAGCTTACGCAACACTATTTTGCCATGCTCAGTAGCAATACTGGCATAGTATTTAAAAAAATAAATGATTGTTCGAAATATATTCCCTTTGAAATTATTCAAATCGATGGCCCAATTAAAAATACAACTCAAATTCCTTAATTTTTAATAGCGGTTCATTATTAGCCAAATTACATTTATTTGTTTTTTTTTTAAGTTTAAATATCAACTTCCACATCATTCATAATCGACCATAATTCACTAGATGCAAATGTTTCTTTTTCAAATCGCTGCTTGGTCACCAACGCTGCCAACTTTCATTTGATGAGTGTTGTTTATAATTTGCGTAGTTCTTCCCGATGTTCTATCGGTTTTGGTGGAGCTGATTCCCCCCACTCTCCCAATTCGGCATCATAATATTGCGCAGCACGATATGGTCACAATTCCCATGGTACTTGCTCTTCCATGGAGGTCAATTGTACACCCAAATTCTTCAACCACGGTATATCGGAGGGAACGACATCGGTAATACATTCACGATCGATACGTTCCGTATGTAGCTCACCAATAGGTTGTCAGTGAACTTGGCTTTCAATAAGAAGGTAGGATAGGATTTTTGCGCATAACACGATGAAACCAGTCAATTAATTCGCTCAACTGGTAACGCTTTGGTCTGCAAGGTGGGTGTTTAGCATATTAGAAAGTATGTAAATTCAATTTTGCTCAAAACCTACCCAACAGCTTTATAAACCTGACCAGCAGTATAGGGGTCCTAAGCGCAATTGACAATAGCTTGTACAACATCCGAATGTGCTCACCGGAGTATTTGCTCTTCAAAAAGTTACTTCCACCCTAAAACACAAAGCTCTTTGGTTTGGGACTAGCGTTTAAAGCAGACAAATAATCAAACGTTCTACACCAGCTTCTTTGCTGATTCTATAAAACAAAAAAAAAATTACATGGTAAATCTTTTGAAATAAAGTTTAATTTTAGCTTACCTATCAATGCGACGTGCACCTTCCACAAGCACGTCATTGAATTTAAAATTTTGTCTCGAATTCACGACCAACTAAGTTCATAAATACATTTGAGTACTTCACAGCATCGCGTATCGCTTTTACATCTCTTAAACCATAAAATTGGAACAGCACCTGACCCATTACGCAGCAGTATTAACGAGGCCATGTTTAGTTATTCCGTACTTTTATTGGAATAAATTCCCAACCCGATCTGTTATTTATCGTCTCAAGGGAAATTTGCACACTTCTTCCAGATTCAAATAACTAAATGAACCATCGTAAAGCATTTAACCATGAAATAAATTCAAACAAATTGCCTTGCGAAAACCTTCGTTACGATGGCAAAAATGTAAATATGGCTGTAAATGAGTATAATCTGGACCCCACTATTCGGCATGGTTGCTTATTTGGTCGTAACATTTTTCTGTGGTGAACGTTTATTAACTTACCACAGCTAAAAAGAGGCATAAATAAAAAACTTAATTTTTCATGTATTAGCTCATATTGTTCTCATCTTTAAGAATATATATTAAAATAAAACGATTTTCTTTTGAAAATATATTAAACTTTTATATATAACCAATATTTTTGGGACAACTTTTCCATAAATTTTAAGAAAATAACACAATGCAACCATTTTCCGGTTAAAAGTCGGCCAACTTTGTTAAAAGTCGGCCATCTTGGATTCCAATAGAAACTCAACCCCGGACTACACTTGACGTTTCTACAGTGGCACCTCTCAGCTGTGCATTTGTTTACATAACATCAGCTGATAGTGACCTTACTCCTCCTCTACCGTGGTCGTAATCTTATATTCTATCATTCTTGAATGAAAATATTTATGTTATCATACACAACCACACATACATATTACGCACAAAGTTTGTTTTCTTTGTTTATTCTCTCTTGCTCTTCTAATGTAGATCATTCACAATGCGTAACCAGCTGTCAAAATTACTTGAGAAATAATGTATTTTTTTTCTTGAGCAATTACTTGAGAGCTGCGTACCAACCTTTCTTCGCAAAACCAGGTTTGCCATATTCACATTTTACTGAAAAAAGTATTAAAAATTAGTACTAGATTTCTTGAGAGCTGCGTACTAGCACAAGTAAATTTTTCGCAGGAAAGTTTCTTGACCGTTTCTTAAGCGTTTTTTATATGAAGTTTTTACATTTCTTGACAGTTGGATACAAAGCCATATGTCCAAATATTGTTGCAAGTCTAATGTCTATTAGCAATTAGGATTGAGATTTTAGATTAGAGCTAATTTTTGTGACTTGAGACGATTTTGCAATTCAGTACATGACAGACGCAAAAGTATCTTAATTAAAAACGAAGAAGTCTCATCAGCTCTTATCTTTCATTATTTAGTTATGCATTTTAGCTTGAATGAAAAAAATATGTCGATAACAAATATTAACCGAAGAATTCTGTACTGTGATACAATCGCAAAACTCTAAAATTGAGATCTTAAATTGTATACAATTTTTGTGACTTGAGACGATTTTGTAATTCAGTAAGTGACAGTCAGTTGAGTAATATCTATGATAACCTCTATTCAGTTTATTCAAAATGTCAAATAAAAGTTCTCCATAGTTTTGTAACCTGCGAACTATCAGGTCACAACTTTGAGACAATATTTTATGAGTAAAGCCTAGAGAATGTGTTGTGAACAGTAACTAGTCACAAATTGAATCTTTACCCAAAAATGTCTCAATTAGTGCCTAGAGACTGCTTACAGAATTGCGAAATATTTGTTCCTTTTGTTAAGAAAGTAGGAAAAAAGTAAAACATCGTCATATTAAGTTCAATGGTTTTCTCGCTCTAACCAATTGCAAATATGGCATGCTGCCTTGTTCTAAGCTATACCATATTCAGACCGAAAATTAAAAGATTACATTACATTTAAGCATTTCATAACCCAACAGTGTTCTTACTGCCGTTGAAAAAATTAAAAACAGCCGGTTTTGCCATTCAGGAATTTACTTCGCTCAATATTTATCAAAAGAAAACATTATCATATAGTATTTTGTAATAAAAGCCGTATTCTTTTAAATATTTTCATATAATAGAAATAAAGGACGCATTTTTTCATTAGGGAAATCGATTTTCAGCAGAAATTATATTCATTGCTCTAACAAAAATTTGTTTGTTTACATTTTTTCCTTTTTGTAGTGTCTAAATCAGCAGTGATAATGTAATAGATTTCCAATGCTGCCAAGTAGACGCCGTAAAATCAGAGTCGCACAGAGAGATTTAGCGTGGATCAGTTTCAAATCACTTCGATGAAGTGATTTTGAACTGTCATTTTTGTATGGCGAAATCTTGATAAATTTATAAGATTAGTGGGATAAACCACTCAACAGTCGAAATCGTGTGATTAAGTGTCGGTCTGAACATCGTATTACTCTTATATGCGTAGCTTGTTCGCTATGTTGGTGTTAACAGAATGACATATATTTGTTATAAAATTTCTTTAAGGTCTGTTAAGGGTAGCAAATACCTCAATATATACAGTAATAAACCTTTCCTTTGTTTACATACATATACTCACCTCTAGAAAATCTTAGGGTGAATTTTTAATAGGCAGGCAGCCAGCCCTCATTTTCGGCACATCAAATTTTTGAGCATTTCACATAGGTAACTACCTCCCCCTTCTAAAAGCTAGCTTCTGTATTTTAATATATTTAATAGAGTTGTAGGATTTTGGATGCATCTTTTGTGAGAGCTTGGAAATCTTTATTAATTATTAAATTATTTTGTGCAATATTTTTATTAAATTTTTATGTAAATGATTAATTATTTTTATTTTAAGTTGAAAAGGTGAAAATAGGCCTACCGGAGAACCGAACACCTAAAAAAAGTCTGTAACGCGCTTTATTGCAAACCTCTGGGATGGTGTGGAAAATGCAAAACTTAAATATTCAAAAATAAATTATCAAAAATAGTATACGGATGAGAATTAGAACGATGTATTAAAAACTCAGCTTCAAATGCCTAAATATCTTCTTTCCAAATTAAAATTATTGGTAATAATATTTCAAAAACTTACCAATACAAACCGTTTTATGTTTTCTGTCTGTCAATTGAAAACAAATACATTCAGAAGAAAACTCACTACCGAGAAATCTAAGAACAGGGCTGCTTTTTATTAATAAGAACTCACTACATAAAGAATATCTGACTATCAGTAAATGGTATTTTTATGGGCGAAATATGACACACTATGGCGTTTAAATCAAATATTAGTAAATATATGTCATTAATAAATAATTTCCTTTTATATTAAGCAACAATATTTATAGTTTTTGTTATTTAATAGAATAAATTTGCTAAGTATTTACTGCCTCAATATATACAGCACTGCGTTGCTACCTCTGAAAATCCAAGATGGCCGCTATTCACCCCTCAGAAAGCTACTACGAAAAGGTTATCTACTGTATATACAGTGGCAAATACTTTTGTTAGCAAATACGCCACCTATGTGTTATACGTAACAAAAGTATTTGTTACAAAATTTTCTGCTATTACGGGACATCTCGACCGGCAAAAACTTATTTATTTATTTATTTTTTATTTTATAAAAGCTTACATAATAATACAATTATTATACAAACTTAAGAAAATACGCAGCACTAGCATCATGGGCTATCGGCCGACTGGTTATGTTATATGCGTCGAAGAAGGTCGCTGTCTTTCAAAAAGTTGTAGATTTTCGAAATGTTGTTGCTTGAGGGATCCATCAATAAAATTATTGGATCAGTATTATTGAAGTTTGACAGTCTATGAGTTTGAAGTGCTGGACAATGTTGCAGAAGATGCAATAGATTTAAATCTGAATCACAAAATGGGCATTGGTTGATCTGAGTGCCATTTAGTATGTGAGCGTGTGTGATAATGGAGTGGCCAATGCGAAGTCTGATATATGGAATGATATAATTAGATGAAAGCGATGACGGAAAGGATGGTTTGATACGATTTGAATTTATTCTAGAGTAGTGGTGTCTGTAATTCATCCAATCAAGCGCCAATTTAGTGGATCTTTGTTGAATAATAAGCCGTTTTATATCACTCTTAACAAACAAGGCAGATGTAGTTGTTGGAGTGATGCACACCTCCTTAGCCACCGAGTCCGCAAAAGTATTTCCAATGATTCCAGAGTGACCGGGTATCCACATTATTTTTAGTCTATGTGCTAACGAAAACAACAGCGATCTAATGCCAATAATGACGTCATTGTAGTTACTGCGGTTTTTTAAAGCTTGAAAACACGATAGACTATCTGTACAGATGATGAATTTACCAAGGTTTTGTTGGGCTTACTGGACAGCTTTGAGAATACCCGTAGCTTCAGCGGTAAAAATTGAACAAAATGGAAATAATAAACCATACGATATTCTTTGTTGGTTATCATCAACTACAGCAAAAGATGTATGCGACGATTTGGAGCCATCAGTATATATAAACTGCCAACCAAAAGATTTGAAGTGCGCAGATAATTCCAAAAATCGAGATTTATACACAGTGCTTGGAGTGATGGATTTGCGAAGAAAAGTAAGATCACTAATGAAAGAAGATTCATTTACTTTCCACGGTGGAATATATTTACTGCAAGGCAGCAATATTTTACGCGGCAACTCATTGATTTTAGCAAACAAAGCACTTTTAAAAATAGAAGACGGTATTTTAGGAGACCTCTTTCTGCAAAGTGATGATTGAAAGTCCTTTTTTATAGTAAAGTTCGTGCTGAGTATGAGTTTTGAATAAAGCTTATTTAAGCTATCTTCCACTGCATCTTTTAGAGAAGGTAGGCCAGCTTCCGTCAGTATGTTTTTAATTGGCGATGTTGGAAACACTCGAAGAGAACAACGAACTGAAGAATGATAGGGCGCAGCAAGCATCTTTAGATGATTCTTAGAATGATGTCCATAAATTTCCAAGCCATAATTAATTACAGATGAGATGAGGGCTTTAGTGACGTTGACCAGTAAAGCCGAGCCGATGAGTGAGCGCTTACATGAGAGGTATTTAATAATATTTAAATTAACAAAAGTCTTTTTCTTATATACTGACAATGTTTCTTAAATGTATACTTAGAGTCTAATACAATACCAAGGAACTTAATACTATCTGTACACAAAATGTTTGTATTATCAAATGTGAGCGTTGGGATAGTACATTGATGTTTTTTACAAATATGAAAAAGTTTCGATTTAGGAAAAGATATTGATGTGCCTGAAGTAGAGGACCAACGAGAAAGACGCAATAAAATTTCAGAGAAAGTAATTGTTACTGAAGTCAAATTTGAAGTTTTTGAGAATAAAATTAAATCATCAGCATAAATCTGATGCCGGATAGTAACAAAATCTGATAGAATGGTACTGATTTCATCAAATGCAATAGTAAATAGAATCACCGAGAGCGGTGACCCTTGTGGGGTACCATTATCTAATGGTAGAACAGAGGATGAAACATTGGATATGATAACACTTAATTTACGGTTGGATAGGAAAGATTTGACAAAGTTAAAAATACGGAGAGTGGGTTCCACCTACTAAGCTGTCTTAACACTACATGAATCCCAATCCTGTCAAATGCTTTTAGGAAATCTAAAGAAAGAATAGAAACATGATTATTGTGGGACAGAGTATCAGAGATAAAGTGATCAAGGTGCAGGAGAGCATCCAACGTACCCTGCCCCCTCTTGAACGCAACTTGGTTGTGCGAAATGAGATTATTAGATTGAGCATACCAGGCGAGTCTAGTAGCAATAATCTTTTCAATCAATTTACCAAGGCAAGGAAGAAGGGAAATGGGACGATAACTGCTGACCACACCAGGAGGTTTACCAGGTTTTAAAATAGGAATAATCGCGCTAGTCTTCCAGAGGACAGGGTAGTTGCCACACTGAAAAATACTATTGTAAAGTTTGACTAGACGGGATATAAGGAATGGAGGAAGGTGCTTGATGATAAGGTAAGAGATTTTATCAATGCCAGGAGTTTTGCCCTTGACTGACGAGAGGGCTAAATTAAAATCAAGTTCAGATATATCGGCATCTAAATATTCAGCTGATTGAGATAAGGTGGAAGGAGGAAGGTAAGGAGAGCAAAGAGAAGAAAGTTTACTAGAGGAAAAATCAGAAGAGAAATTGGAGTCCAAAGAAATATTGGAAAAGTGGGTGGCAAACTCTAAGGCTATATCTTTGGGATATAGTAGAGTGCCCCGAGGAGTATTTAAATAAGTGATAGGAGAAGAAGGTGATAAACCAGCCAGTCTTTTCATATCAGTCCAGATTTTTCTAGAATCCGAAGAAGAAGTGATATTATTCGTAAATTCTTGGAAACAATGAACCTTAGCAGCCTTAGCTTTATGGCGAAAAAGTGCATTGGATTTTTTGTAAGCTATTAAGTTTGCACTAGAACGTAAACGTTTAAATTGATGCCATGCGATCTGTTTCAGATTTCTTAGTGCAGAAAGCTCATTATTCCACCAAAGAGGAGCAAAGCTTGACTGGTTTAGAAGAAGAAAGGGGAAAAGAATAGTTAGAAGCAGAACGTATAATTTTTTGGATTCTAGAAGCCTCTTGATTTATATTGGAAGAAAAGGGGAAATAACGTGAATGCGAAAAACAGGCTTCTTCAAACCTATCCCAATCAGCCGAATCAGTTTTAAACCGAATCCTGGGCTTAAAAAATGAATGAGGGCGAGAAGTAGATATTTTGGAAAGGATGGGAAAATGATCACTGCCAAGGAGATCATCAATACAACACCAGGATATTTTTGAGGAGAGGGAGGCAGAACATATGGAAAGATCAATATTAGTGAAGGTAGAGTGAGTGGAAAAATGGGTGGGGGAACCATCATTTAAAACAATGCAGTTGGATCTTAGTAAGGCATCCTCAATGCTACGTCCCTTGGAGTTAGCCGAAGCAGAGCCCCAAAGGGGACTCCAAGCATTGAAGTCACCACACAAGATAAAAGGATTTGAACCGGAAGGAATAAGATTTAAAAATTCAGTAGTAGAAAATGATTCATCAGGAGGGGAATAAGCACAGATGATTGAAATTTTATAGGGGGCGAGGATCTCAATAGCTACAGAAGAAAAAATTGAAAGGGGTATGGGAAGTAATACGTGAGGTAGATTTCTTTTAACTAGGATGGCAACTCCCTGCTTGTTGGTGGTGTTATGTGGGAGATTAATAAAATATCCCACATAAGCCCTAGGGGTAAAAGCTGAGGCATTATAAGATAGGTGAGTTTCATTCAACAGGATAATAGATGGATTGTACGATCCCATAAGTAACTCTAAGTTAATATAATTATTAACATAACCGTTAATGTTCCATTGAAGAAGTGTAATCATATCATATGTAAACTTATAAAAAGAAAAAAGTTAAGCTACGAATATTTTATTTAAACTAAATGTCTTCATTGTAAGAAGGAAAATTGGGTAATGCAAGAGGATCTTGAGCAGGAGAGGGTGGGGAGAGGTGTGATAGGACAGGAGGAAAGGATATTGAGAGGAGAGTCAGAGATGGATAAAGGGGAAAAGAGAGGGGAAGGAGAAGTGACAGAAGAGGAGGTAGGATGGGTTGAAAGGGATTGTTTAGATGAATTGATGTCTGTAGTTGTTGTTAGATTAGTTTTGGTAGGATTGTTGGATTTGTTATTAGGTGTTGTTTCATTATTGATTTGATTAGTATTGTTAGAAATTTTAGCTATAGAGGCAAAAGAGTTTGCATTAGAAGTTGTATGAGAAAATTGAATTTTATACTTGGTAACAGCTTCACGCATACTACATTTATAAATAGTTTTAATTTTTAATATTTCTTTGGATTGTTGATATTTAGGGCAAGTATTAGATGATGCCGGGTGGTCGCCCGAGCAATTTGCACACATTATTCTCAGTAGGTGGGGTATGATCGGAAGGGAGGTTGCATGAGACACAAGAAGGTGAATTACGGCAGTATTTTGCTGTGTGGCCAATTAATTGACATTGCTTACAACGCATAGGATTAGGGTAATACGGACGGACAGTGAGGTTCCTCCAGGC
This sequence comes from Bactrocera tryoni, assembly GCF_016617805.1. Classification (NCBI taxonomy): domain Eukaryota; kingdom Metazoa; phylum Arthropoda; class Insecta; order Diptera; family Tephritidae; genus Bactrocera; species Bactrocera tryoni. The sequence goes on along the minus strand of NC_052500.1, from coordinate 38,012,828 downwards.
AACATCAATTCTTTCAGGAAGTTTGTATTTATCAAAAGTTAATAAAACTACACCCGTAGGATTACGGGAGCCGTCAGCAATTCGTGAAAACTTATGTACAGCAGAAACACCCTGCTCCTTAAGACCATCAACAATATCTTCTTCTGATAAGTTATTCAGGAATGGGGCGTATATGGTGCCTTTAACCGTATTCAAAGTATTATGAAGCTTGACATTGATATGACCTCCGCCAGGTAAAATTTTTGCAGAAAGAAATTTGCTAGCTGTTTTGTTGTTATTTACAAAGAGCAGTAGGCTACCATCACGTAGCTCAGTAACTTTACTTACTTCCTTACTGATTGCTTGAATACCTTTATACGTAGCGAAACATGATAACGAATTAAGTGGCTTGTTATCGTCCAGCGATGACATGACCAAAAATTTTGGATCATCCGTGTTTGAGACTGGTAATTCTGGAAATTGGTCTAACGGGATCGGATTTGGTTTTTTTCTTTTCTTTTTCATTATTGGAGATAATAGGGAAAACCTATTATCCCCTAATTTGGTGGCCCCAGGGGCCATAGTAAACGCGAATTTTAGTTTAACAAATTAAGAAATTAAGTGATTGAAAAGATATAAAACGATAAAAAATTAATTCACAAACAAAGCACGAGCGTAATATAAACGCAGAACAAACCGTTATACCGTTTTAACAAACTCAATAAGCACAGAGCGAAAAGCAACCGGTTACGATGACAGTTCGACGGTGAATGCGGCAAAAACTTATTGTATACTAACTGTATTGGTGTACATATTCCCTGAGGAGACTCCATATTGCTTATGGAATACAGTATATGGCATACTAGTATGTATGCTATATATTGCATGCAATGAACTGTCACTTTTGCAGTTTGACAGATCAGTTTTAATTTCTGTGAAAATTTTGAAGAGGCCACACAGCTCACATACATATGTATACTTATACCGTCGACAGTTTCATTCGGGATAATTTTCAATTTAATGGTGCGAGTAATAAATATCATTGCTCATATTAAATTTATTAGTTTAATTGGTATATAAAAATTATGCTACAATTATTGTAGTCTGAAAATACGAAATCTTTTTTTTAAGAAATAAATTTGTAGAAAAAGTATATTTCAACTTTTTAATTTCCACTTCCATTTTTTTTTCATCCTTATAAATATGTGTGGAAATATTACGACACCACATTTAATATAAAAGCATTTATTGATTAAAGAGATCTTAAACACTTGTACTCTTGACGGCGTCTGTACAAAAAGTGACGCTTCTTAAAACTGTAAACTAAGAATAGGAATTTAGTTGGAAACTGTAAAGTTCCAAGAATATACAGAAAATGAAGTAATAGAAAAATAATAGAATAACTGACAAACAGTGCTGCCAGAATAACTGACAAACAGTACTGCCAGATGTGATGCATCTTGTTAGTGTGCCTACAGTACTCCCCCTCAAATAAAGTCCTGCTAGACTTTTTAAGGTGTTGGTTGTGAGTTGTTTGTTAACTCAATGTATGCTGGCTTCAGCATGTCGATTGAGACTGTTTTGTCTGTCCCATTGATCCTGATGATGTAGGTTTTGTCGTCTACACGCTGGATGACTTCATGGGGACCAGCGTATGGTTGTTGCAGAGGCTTCTTGATGGAGTCTACTCTCTTGAAGACGTGGGTGCACGTGTCAAGGTTTTTCAGTAGGAACAGCTTGTGTTTGGTGTGATGAGCTCTTGGTGTTGGCCTGATTGCTTGGATGATTTGCCTGTATTTCCTCACGAATGTTTGTATGTTTGTGGATCACCTGGTGTGCTTGCTGTATCAAAGAAATCACCGGGTATACGCAGTATAGTCCCGAAAAGCATTTCAGCAGGAGATGCTTTCAAATCTGGTTTGTATGCGGTTCGGAGTCCTAGTAGAACTGACGGTAGCATGTCCGGCCAAGGTGTCTCATTATTGCACATGAGAGCCGCCTTGAGTGTGCGGTGCCACCGTTCCACCAGACCATTCGATTGAGGATGATACGGCGTCGTTCTGATACGATGAATGCCCAGCATTCGTGAGAGTGAGATGAACAGTGCTGATTCGAACTGCAGACCTTGATCGAATTGACAAATCCACTGAGTGTAAAAGGCGTGTGTAACTGTCTCAGCTGTCATGTTGTTGAGTGGTATGGCGTGTGGCCATCTGCTGAAGTGGTCAATGATCGCAGACAGTAACGAAGGTCCTTGACTTCTGGGCAGCTCTGTGAGATCCAGATGGACTTGCTCGAAGCGATTGTCTGGTACGTCAATGTGGTTTGGTGTGGTGCGATTGTGACGATGGACCTTGGAACGTTGACATGGTATGCAGTGTCTGGACCAGAGGAGTGCGTCTTTTCTAATACCTGGCCAGACGATTCTTCCGGTGAGTTCCTTGACTGTGGCCCTGCTACTAGGATGAGAAAGACCATGGATGATGTCAAAGGCCTGGCGTCTGAGTGGCTGTGGAAGATAAGGTCGCACAATATTATTAGTCACATCACATAGTATATCATGACCTTCAATGTTCAGCAGGTGCAGCTTGAGAGATGTGCTGGATTGGAAATCATTAATCTGGTCATCTTGGAGTTGCGCCAGCGCAATGGTCTCAGCTTCAAGTTTGGTTGGCATCGTTATGCCATTAATTCTCGACAGCGCATCAGCTACGACGTTTTCTGTGCCCTTGGTATAGAAAATCTGAGTTGAGTGCGTTCGGCGGGTGGAGTGTAGCCGTCTTTGTTGATAGTGTACCCCAGGTAGATGACTTCAGACTTGCCAAACTGGCACTTCTTTGGATTGATGGTGAGACGATGTGCACGCAGGACTTCAAAGATGGTGGTGAGATGTCGTAGGTGCTGTTCGTGGGACTGAGAATGGACAATCAGATCGTCAATGAAGCAGCCCACGAAGTCTAAATCTCTGAGGATGTTGTCCATATGTCTCTGAAAAGTCTGCGTGGCATTGCGTAGTCCGGGTGGCATACCCAGAAATTCGAAAAGTTCAAAAGGGGTGGTTACAACTGTTTTGGCAATGTCTGACTTGGCCATGGGTATCTGGTGGTAAGCCCTGACTAAGTCGATGGTGGAGAAAACGGTGGATCCGTGGAGACGCTGGAGAATGTCATCCACATGAGGGACTGGACATCGATCTGGAACTGAATTTGCGTTTAGTTTTCGATAGTCACCTGTGGTGCGCCATCCATCTGTTTTCTTTGGCACCATATGGATAGGGCTGGCCCATGGGCTGCTCGATGGCCGGATCACGCCATGATGTAGCAGGAGGTCAAATAGCTAAAGATTATTTGTAGTTTCTCGACGGTGAGACGTCGTGGGCGCTCAAATACTGGTGGCCCAGTTGTCTCAATGTGATGAGCGACTTGACTGTCAGTGGCTGTGACAGGATTGGTGCTGGGATGAGTTATGTCGATGAATTGGTTGAGTAATTGCAGGTATTTGGCGTCATGTGCACCAGGACAGATTGAGCGATCGATTGTTGAAATGCTGTGTACCGTGGCCTCAAATAGTGTGCCCTGAGTTGTGCATGACGAGGTTGTATCGATGAGACATCGTCCTTTGAGATCTAGGAGCAATGCAAAGTGGACCAGGAAGTCTGCGCCGAGAATGGCTGACTTAACATCTGTGATTATAAAAGGCCAATTAAATGTACGGCGAATATTGAAGTCAAGGGTCTTTTCGACCGTAGGTTCGGATAACGGTCCCATTGGCTGCGAAGAAAGTCAGATCATCTTCTGTGAGCGTGTGATTGATGGCGGGCTTGGGCATGAGAGAGATTACTGATCCAGAATCGACAAGGAATCTCATGTTTGTTGTGCGATCATGAATGTGAAGGCGATGCTCTCTGGTTGGTGGTGTGTTAGCCTCTATGCTGTCGCCGGCCGCCTGAATGGTCGGCAGCGAAGTTAGTTTTCCGCCGATGAGTCGAAGGTGCAAGGATTCTCGCACTTTTTGGCTCTGGGCCCATAGAGACGGTGATAGTAGCAGAACTTCTTTTTGTCTGAGGCTGGCTCTTCCTTCGATGATGACTGCTGGAAACGGCCAGATGCAGGTTGGGGTCGGTCTCGAGTAATTCCCTGGTCCTTGATACAGGTCACCAGGTCGGCTATGGCAAGTTTAAGGCCTGACAAGTCCTTTGCCATGCTGGGGAGCAGAGTATTTTCGAATTTATCGCCCCTGTGTGCTGCCTGGGCAGGCTGGTGATGTGTAGCCATAACGGAATGACGAGCCTGGTTTTCCATTAGCTCGTCTGCAACTTCAGCAAGCTCATCTGGAGGGGCATCTCTGAGTAGTTTGAGACACCGGCTGGTTAATGGTGCCAACCATTTTATACGCAGTAAGTCTTCTGAGACCCTGTCGCCCATGAGAATTCTGAGCTGGCGCAGGAGCTGGCTAGGCTTTTTATCATCGAGTTGAACCTCCGTAAGCGCTCGTTGAAGCTGGCGGTCGCTGGATTCTGAAAACTGCTTCAATATCTCGTCCTGCAGCTTCGCGTACTTGTCGGTCTCTGGTGGATTCTGCAAGAAGTCCGCTAGCTGTAACATAGCATCAGTGTCCAAAGCACTAACGATTTGATTGTAACGTGATGCGTCATTCGTTATACGGGCCACCTGTAACACTGCTTCAACCTGAACAAACCACAAACGAGGCTGAATGGACCAGAACTGCGGCAGTTTGCAGCTGGACATAGCTACAATTGATGCAGTGTTCTGGGCTTCATCGGCGGCGTCCCTGATGGTCACAGTTGGGTCGTTTGTGGTCATGTTCGAGGAGATTGATGTCAAGACGTTTGAATTACTGGTGGGCGTGTTTGGCGAATGCTCTAATGGCATGTCAATGAATCGATTGAGAGCACGTGGTAACCGGTATGCACAAATTTTTAGATACTGATGAGTATGAAATTACAACGACCGTGAATTTGCAATTAATATTAACGTTTGTACTTTAACGCGTGGATAGACAAAGTTTGATCAAAGTTTTTAATATAAAAACATTTATTGATTAAAGAGATTTTCAACACTTGTACTCTTGAGAGCGTCTGTACAATAAGTGACGCTTCTTAAAACTGTAAACTAAAAATAGGAATTTAGTTGGAAACTGTAAATTTCCAAGAATATACTGAGAATGAAGTAATAGAAAAATAATAGAATAACTGACAAACAGTGCTGCCAGATGTGATGCATCTTGTTAGTGTGCCCACATATGTAAACGGTTCAAAAGCTCAAAACATGCACTATATCAGCTCGAGTCTACCTACCCGACCCCATTTTGCAAATGATTATATTATGATAACAAACGCCCACATACAGATGGCAATAGATTTGACATTAGTATGCCATAAACTTTAGCCTGTCGAGATGTCGGGTTATGTTGGTTAACAGTTTCTTATCGGTAACATTTACATCTGTTACCTCGATATATTATGTTTGGTACTCATTTGTTACCAGGAATAAGGGGATGTTAAACTTATTCCAGTGTGAGAGCGCCTCAAAATTAGCGTTTTTTATAACATTTCCCATTACGGCCAGATCGAACAAAATAACAATTTTTGGGCATTTTAACCCAATACCCAACATTTAGTACGAATATAAATTACTAAATAGTGGTTATTTATTATATGGAGAAACTATTTAAATCTTTTTAAAGAATATTATAACAACTGACTTTTGTCCTTTCAATACCCAATAATAGGATTTAAGGTTGTTAGCTCTCAATCATTAAAAGTTTTTAATAATTTTCAATTGAAAATAATACTATGATGTTTCAAATTACAAAACATTTCATCAAATACCTTTAAATTTCACAAATTTATTTAATTTTCATTGTTTTGCATTTTTGATAAGAGGTCTTGAACGATGCAACAAATACCTCCGTATATATATTTTTTGGTAAGATTTCAATCTGGCCATCGCTCGTTTCCAATTGCTAAACGTCAAAACCTCCTGAACTCGATCAACTGTAAAAGTTTAGGTGGTTTTGACGTTTAGCAATTGCGCTCTCACTTCCAGTCTTTATCTCTGTTTGTTACTATAACGAATTTCAATCATTCGCACGTTTTTATGCGACTCTTAATACTTCGTGGGGTGCCACGGCGCACGAAAGTGTACGACAGGGGATGTTTCGCATTTTAACTTGGTTTGGTCCCATTCTCATAGTGCTATGATAATTATTGTTTGTTTTATTTTAAAATCTCTGAGGTACATTTTGTGTTTCATTAATTATTCAAATTAGCATTCGGATATACTATGTACATATTAGTTTTTAGGGTGCGTATATATTGGAAAACAATCAATACATAATCGGGGTGTGTTGGGACATTGTGGGCAATAAAAAGTAAATATTTGGCAAAGTCTCCAATATTTCACTTTCTGTAAGCTTTCGCTTAAATAAAATCAAAATAATACTAATAAACACAAAGTAAACAAAAAAATGGCAAAAACCGCCTCGCACATTTTCGTACGACAGCAATTTTTACGATTACCTTATCGTCATGCAGGCCCATGTCGTACAAAAACGTGCGACGTTGGAAAACAATTATAAAATCAAAAGTAAACAATAAATCAGAGCTCAAATATAAAATAACATATATATAAAACACAAAATGTCTCAATTATTGAGTTTTTGGAAAAAAAGTGCATATATTTAAGGGGGCTGCTTTAGAGGCTTAAAAAAATCGATTTTTGTGATGTTTTTTTGTGAGGGAAAGAAATAATATATTAAGGCGAAATTTCTAGGGTGTATAGCTATATATTTAAGCATATCCACACATTTTTTTATACGAAATCTTTTACATTTTGCCTTTAGGAAGCAATTGCCAGATGCTTCTCGCATGTGCATATGCCAGACGGCGGGCAGGATACAGGTCGCGATTTCTATCGGAAACAAAAAATTCAAAAAGATTCATAGTTTCTAATAACTTATGGCAAGTTAAACTAGGAAACTAGGCTTTCTGCCCAAGCGTTCATAAGTATGTATATCTGCTAGACGCTCAGTCACTATTTCCCTTCTAGCTTCGACAATTTTTCGAATTCCTATCTATAACTTTGAGAAAAAACTCTTAGATAATTTCTAAATCGGAACTCATTAAAAACTGTAATAGGATTGCTTCCAAATGTATTCATTTGCAAGTTTTGTCACATCAGTAAACAGCTGATTCGAATATTGGTTTTGCGTAAGTTCGAAAAGACGAAAATCGAATCAAATTCTGTAACATCATCCAAAAATCACCTTGGACTCCGTAGAGGATTTTTGTCAAATTCGCTTAGCACTTAAAGTGTTAAATTATTTCAGTATTCATTTATATTATTTGGCTTTATTTAATTTTAAAAACATATTTACTTAAGCTAATTGTTAAAATTAATTAATATCGTACATGTATACATATAATCAATCAAAGCATGTGAGGAATAATCAATTTTATAAATACGGGTTGGTAATATAAACTTATTGAAAGTTATTAATACTAAGTTCGGACCGACATTGAAAACATTTTGAAAACACATTTGTATGTTGTGGAATCTAAGTCGTTCGGACCGACAATGTGTGTTTTCGATGAGTCTTCACTGACAACTATCAATGCCGGCATTCTCTTGCTCTTGCAGGATTGCACGAATAAACGGGGATTTTGATCTGACATATTTATAGCCATTGCAAATAATTTTCTGCCGTGCCGTCGCACCAAAAGAAAAATTCTGCAATTTCTGCACCGTGCATGGTTTTGCAAGAGCAAGAGGATCCCCCTAATATGTGAATATCAAGCGACAGCTGTTTTTGTATATGGAATGTAAACAAATATCAAGTGACAATTTAGGGCCTGCAAAATATAAATATCCAGAAACATCGATTAAACTAGAGCAGGCACCGATTATAATGAGTGGAATGTAAGTTTTCCAGTAGTTTTCAGCGAAAACTGTGTTTTCGTTTGACAGATTTTACATGGAAAACCAGTTTTTCCCACGAAAATATGTTTTATTTGTCGGTCCGAACATTGTATAATAGACAACTGTCTTGTCATTGTTAACGTAAATATAGTACATATTATAACATGTTATATAAAGAGAACACAGAACGTAGGTATGCGTATAACTTTAAAACAATATGGGGAATTTTGTTGCTCTTGCAAGAACCTTTCACTGTGCACGAGTTGTAGATTTTTCCACCTAACGCAACGGCACAACAACAAACACACTCAGAAAAGTATTTGCCAGGGCTGTAAAATATGTCAGACCAGAACCCACTTTTATTTTCGTGCAATGACACGTAAAAAAATAATTGCAACCCTGTGCTAGCTGTCATTTTACTTTAAAACATATTTTGACGTTGAATTGTGGAAGAAGGTAAATTTTTGAAAAGATTTTATAATTTCTATTTAAATTATAAAATTTTTTTTACAGTTCCTTTTGTTAAGAATGAATGCTGAAGGTACGCCAATTCACAATAGCCATGCGCAATAGTCATTTACTGTTTAGGATTATTTACGTTAGTTTAAGTTTATTTTCCATTAATGTTAAGTCTGATCTGGCAATACTGTTTTACCTAAGCTTTCTATTTCTCATCTCTCTTTTATCATACATTTCTTTTTGATATTACCTTTGTTTATTCATATTTATAAGTTACGGTATTTTAAGTTCCTTTGTACTCCTATAAATACTAGCGGACATGTATGTACAAAGCCTCTTCTCTGATTGTAACTCAGTGCTGATGGTACTCATCTCAATAAAGCATTGATAACTCTACCTGCTGGTAAAATTAATTATTTAACATTTACAATAAATTGACCGAATTAGCCGTTCATATATCACTAAATTCTGCAAAGGGTGCTCTCGTGCCCTAGTATATTTCGGTATATGATTTTGCAATCTGCAATCTTGCAAGACCAAGAGAATCCCCCTAATAACAATATTAAATTTCTTTCCATAACTTATGGCCTTTGCTACTACTCTGAGTTAATTGGGGAAAACTTTGGTACACCGTCCCAGGATTTCGGGAATAAAATGGTAATGGTCGGATAGAGGAGGTTCTCCAGATACTTGCGTTTAAAGGTTGGTACGCAGCTCTCAAGTATTTGCTCAAGAAAAAAAATACATTATTTCTCAAGTAATTTTGACAGCTGGTTACGCATTGTGAATGATCTACATTAGAAGAGCAAGAGAGAATAAACAAAGAAAACAAACTTTGTGCGTAATATGTATGTATGTGTATACGTGTATGGTAACATAAATATTTTCATTGAGATTTAAGAAATGTTGTTGATGATTGGTAGGTTTTATATAACATTTCAAAATGGAATATACTTCATAATAATGATTTCAACTAATTTAGGATGAATTTGACGATTACTTCGAATTTCCTTCAAGAAACAATTGTTGATTTGATGTTTCTTCGCAAAACCAGGTTTGCCATATTCACACTTTACTGAAAAAAGTATCAAAAATTAGTACCAGATTTCTTGAGAGCTGCGTACTAGCACAAGTAAATTTATCGCAGGAAAGTTTCTTGACCGTTTCTTAAGCGTTTTTTTATATGAAGTTTTTACGTTTCTTGAAAGCTGCGTACTAAGCTTAAAGTTGAAAATTACCACTATTTAAAGTACGTAATTATACGACTTAAATTTATTTTGTAAATTTCTATATTGCTTTTCTTAGTTTTCATGTTTCACACACAAATCAAAAAACCATCGCGATCCATCATCTCAACCAAAATAAAACCGTCCATGAAGATAATACTTTTTCGCCGTAGTGGATCTTCAAGAGGAAATTTAAATTTCTGCGAATTAAAACGTTTTTTAATTTTTTTCTTTGTTACATTTTTTTTAATTGATTAATTTATCCACACGTGCACGATATGCTTGTACAGTTTCTGTCGTATAACGATATCGGCAGTTTGTTTGTAAAGACAAAAATATTAGGGTTATTCGCTTGATCTTGCAAGATTGCAGATTGCAAAAATGCTATATCGAAATATACTAGGGCACGAGAGCACCCATTGCAGAATCTAGTGATATATGAACGTCTGATTCGGGCAAGTTATTGTGAATGACTGTTATGCATGGCTATTGTGAATTGGCACACCTTCTGGATACATTTAAAAAAAAAGTAACAAATCTTTATAATTTAAATAGAAATTATAAATTCTATTTAAAACTTACCTTCCTCAACAATTTAACGACGTAATATGTCTTTATGTAAAATGACAGCTAAAACAGGGTTGCAATTATATTTTTGCGTGACATTGCAAGCAACTATACATGGGTTTTGGTCTTACATATTTTACAGCCATTGCAAATAATTTTCTGCGTGTGTTTGTTGTTGTGCCGGTGCACCAAGAGGATATACATATATGCAATTCTTGCACCGTGCAAGGGTTTTGCAAGAGCAAGCGAGCAAGCGAAGTTTTTTTTCCAATGCTACTCGCTGTTGCATTTCGATGTCATAGGAGATATAGCAAAGTTTTTCTCTATTCTTCAGTATATTCGTGAGATGTTCTGTTAGCAGAATTTTGGTGTTTTTTGCCACACCATTCTCCATTAAATACGAATCCTCTAAGAGCGAACGTAACTGGGAGGCTTCATCATTTCACCATATAATGTACATATGGTAGGAATGGATAAAAAATTAAACGCAAACCGATCGAAATCAGTTTCTTGTATAGGCAACTTTCTTATCTTACAAGATATCTTCATAAAATTTAGCACGGATTATATTCGCAGGCAATGGTGCAATCTCCGAATAAATTAAATAATTAAAATATTTATCAAATAAGAGTTTACCAGTTTAAATGCCAAAATTTACCAAAAAATTACACATTTTCCAGCTTCTGTTTCTCATTTTTTTTTCGTGAACAATTGTGTATTGCCTTTTCTCTTTTAACATATTAATATTTCGAAAGGCTAGAAAGTCGATAGTTTTCTCTATCTTACTTACGCTTTCTCCCAATCAATTTGAAAATTGGATAAAACGTAATGGAAGTCATACACGAACCAATTATTGTACCAATTTCATCGAACTGTACAACTGATTGTTACGTATATGGGGCAGTTGTATGAGTTGTACCAACTGATTGGATGAAAATCAAAATTTTTGATGTTTTGTCAAGTTGGTTGTGTTAGTTGGATCGTGTTTGGGTTGGTCGTGCGATTTCAAACGATTTCGCCATTTTATTTCGGCTCTCGAAGAGGGCGCGTCATATATAATAAGTAAAGCAACAACTTCCGAACTCATGTTTAAGCAACGAAGTGAATATTCAAAATGAAGTTGGCCTCAAAATTTTATTAAAAGTTGTGTCGCATGTAGCGACAAAGGCAATTTCTAGCCCAACTCAATCAACCAACTAATCGTTGTGTGTATGCCTTCCATAATAGTGTTGGCGAAGAGCTGGAAATTTTTCATCGCCGTATACTTGGCGAATAAATTGATCATTTCCATAAATTAATGTATGGAACAATCGGGAATTAATTTCGGAAATTTCGGGAAAGCCTTTATATAATTTGGGAACGAACAGTTAATTAAGAATCATTAAAAACATATTCAACCGTATACTTGGCGAATTTTTGAGGGAATGGCGAAATTTAAATTGCAACAGACATAAAATCATTTGGGAATTATCAGGAAATATTTTTTTTTTAATTTGGGAAAGCGATGTTATATAGTAATTATGTATTTAAAAATCTGACACTGTGTCACGTTATGGACTCAACCCTCCTCTCGCTCTAATGAGTAGTGGGGGTATCCAAAGAGGATTTAGGAAATGGAATCTTTTCTCTGATAGAATGGCAAAGATTGACCTTAGATAGGGAACCTTGGGTTGATTCAGAGAGATGAAACAGTCTTCAAATATTTTTGCATATGTGAAATGATATGATAAGGAATTTATGGGGTTCAAGAGCTCAAAGCATGCGCTACATCAGCTACCTACCCGACGGCATTTCGCAAATAATAAAACAAATTTTTCAAGAGCTAAAAGCGTGCGCTACATCAGCTCGAACCTACCTACCCTACGCCTTTGCGCAAATTAGGTTTGTCGAAAAAATATAGATACATCGATATATCGGTATAGTTTTTTCAATGCATCAATATTTTTGAGCGATATTTATTGTTTCGATATATCGAGGTATCGATATAATATTACAAGTATTGAAAAAGTATAAAAATCGATATTTTTATAAACAAAACATTCTAAATCCTTTTTTATACTAACTGTTAGTCCAATCAAATACTCCTCTGCATTACTCCCACAAATTACATAAAGTAATAGAGGAATAATGCAGAGGAATATCAACTGCCCCAACTTCACTCAACAGACGAAAGAGGAGAAAAAGAAAACATCTTTTCCCGCGTTTTTTACAAAAGGATTGTGGGCACTCACTTATGGCAGCACTGTTCGTCAGTTATTCTATTATTTCATTCCCTTTATCTTCTTCTTAGAAATTCACAGTTTCAACTGAATTCTTAATTCTTAGTTTCAAGAAGCGTCACTTATTGTTCAGACGCCAAGAAGAGTATAAGTGTTCCGAAATTAGCTTCAATAAATAATAAGTAAAAGTGTTTAGAAATTGTCTTTAATAAATAATAAATACGAATGTTTAGAAATTAACTTTAATAAAAGTAATCTTAATTTTTACATTGGATGTGGTGTTACATTCGCCACAGGATTAATATTATCCCGCCAACATAGGAGTGAAAAACAGTGAATTAGGAAAACAACAGTGCGCCATCTCACGATAAAACAAAACCTTTTCTCATATCTTTTTTCTCAAACACAACAAGTGAAGTTTAATTCGACAAACCATCAAACAGAAGTGAATACTCGTACAACAGCGAGACATTCAACAAGTGAACACACATTTCGATCAACAACACAGGATAAAGGAATTATAATCCATTGCAGGTTACAACACTTGAGTTAACTAATCTAGCATTACATATATTTACACATTAATACAATTAACCATTAATCCTAACACACACACCCATATACATATTTATATATATATACACTATTGAATATTAAACCCGAGATTTATAACGTTAAAACTAAACTAACTATTTTTTAATTATTCGTAGTCGGCCCCATACGTCGACATACCCCGACACTAATATTTTTTAATTTTTTTTTTGTTTATGGTCGATTCCTTTCTTTTTAATTTAGTACTAAAGTTGGCAACTTTGTCTGTCAAGTGTAAATGTCAATTCAACTGTCGTCTGTCAAAGTCAGTCTGTTATCCGTCCTGAGCATTCCAGTCATGTTTAGTGTTGTATGGAACTTTTTCAAAAAAATAGACAGACAAAACGTTTCATGTAATGTGTGTGGAAAAACATATAAAACCAGTGGCAATACAACGAATTTATCTATACATCTAAAAAAATAAGCATCACCATGCGTTTTTGCAACTTAAAAATAAAAACGCAAGGTCAAGTGAAGTGAATATTACACCAAGAACCAGTTCATCCGTTTCGTTTACTAATTCAACTAGTACCATTACTAATAAGCCTGCTGAGATAGAAAATAACCTCATGGAATTGTCTGAATCTGCGATTTACAATGAAACTGGTGAAAGTATTTTATTTGTGTAATACCACGTTCAGACCGACCCTTAATCACACGATTTCGGCTGTTGAGTGGTTTATCCCACTAATCTTATAAATTTATCAAGATTTCGCCATACAAAAATGACAGTTCAAAATCACTTCATCGAAGTGATTTGAAATTGATCCACGCTAAATCTCTCTGTGCGACTCTGATTTTACGGCGTCTACTTGGCAGCATTGGAAATCTATTATATTATCACAGCTGATTTAGACACTACAAAAAGGAAAAAATGTAAACAAACAAACTTTTATTAGAGCAATGAATCTGATTTCTGCTGAAAATCGACTTCCCAAATGAAAAAATGCGTCCATTATTTGGAAAACATTTAAAAGAATACGGCTTTTATTACAAAATACTATATGACAATGTTTTCTTTTGATACATATTGAGCGATGTAAATTCTTGAATAGCAAAAACAACTGTTTTTAATCTTTTCAACGGCAGTAAGAACACTGTTGGGTTATGAAATGCTTAAATGTAATCTAATCTTTTAAATTTTCGGTCTGAACATGGTATAAGTTTGTAGCTTTAGAGTCTAAATATTTGTTCTTGTTCATAACCAATAACTAGTCACCTAATAATGTGTAATTACATTTTAGTGTTTTCACTTAACCTTAATACTATTTATGACGACAAGTGTAATGAAATATATACTTACAAAATGCTCAAAATTTTTTTTCAGACTGAATTCTCCAAAGATAGTCAGAGTAAAGACTTGTGGAAACAGATTACACTCATAGATGTGTTTGAAAGAAGTTCAGGCTATGAAAGTATATTTTAATGATATCAGATTGCTGTATAGTTAACTTTTTAGTTCATAAGAATGTTCTAATTTTATTATTTTTCTCAATTTAGCAGAGGGTCATAAAACAAGCTTTGGTCTACATGATTTGCAAAGACAACTTGCCTCTATCTTGGGTGGAAAAATCAGGATTGAAAAAATTGATGAGCGTCATTTGTCCACGCTATAAGGTTCCATCACGAACTACAGTAAGCGAACTATGATATAAAATTATTATCTTACCCTTTTTATTTATAAATGTTATTTTATTATTCATTTTTCATTGCAGATAACGGGCTTAATGGAACAACGATATCCCACTACCAAAGCCATTGTAAAACAAAAACTAAGTGAGATAAATAATATTGCTTTAACAAGTGATATATTAACTCTCATGAACTCGACACGAAGTTTCATCGTAGTAACAGCGCATTTTCTTAACACAGCAAATAACTGCACTCCTGAATCTGAACATGAGATGGTGACATTGACAGCACGAAGAATGTATCAGGTTAATAAAGTATAAAATAAATGCATCAAATTAAAAAAAAATAGTAAGTTAAGAAAAATTTCATAAAGTGGACTAATATTGGTCTTCTTTCCTGCAGGCACACACTGCTGATTATATAAAAGAATGCTTTGAAAATATTACCGACGAGTTTTCAATAGAAAAGGGTTGCATCTTATCAATTACCACTGATGGTGGTGCTAACATGGTTGCTGCAGTGAAGAAATTTTTGGAAGACGGAAAAAGAATTCCTTGCATCGCACATTTGTTGAATTTAATAGTGGATGGCGCAACAAGAGATAATCCACCAGTTCTTCAAATTGCCAATCGTGTCAAAGCCATTGTAACATAATTCAAACAATCTGTGAACGCAATGGATGATTTGCGAGCAGAACAAGAGGGACAAAAGAAGGAGGGAGAAGTATTAACACTTATACAATCAGTAAGCACAAGGTTGAATTCTTGTCTTGATATGTTGGAAAGATTCAATACATTATCAGCTATTATGGGTAACATTTTGGCAACCATGATGTCATACCAGATCTGATAATATTGCTTACCTCATTTAAGCAAGCTACTGAAGAAATTAGCGGCGATCAGTACGTGACTTCAAGTTTGGTGATTCCCATTGCAAACTTACTTCAGAAAGGCCTTGAACAAATAAAACCTTTCACCGCATTTGGTTTCGCTGTTCAGAAGAGTTTGCTAAATTTAGTTATTGCCAAACTAGAACCACTAGAGCGACATTTACATTTGGCCAAAGCAACAATTTTAGACCCACGCCATAAGCGTATTCATTTTAGTTCAGCGCTAGCTATTTCCACTGCAATAACCGCACTGTCAAAAGAAATACGTTTAGAACATAGACGTAGAGAACAACTTTCGCCTAAACTCTGACCAACTCCCACTACCATAATTACAAATTCAGAAAATTCTTCGCCGTCGTTGTGGCCCGGATATGAAAAAATTATGATAGATATTGCTGCAGCTTCAGCAAACTCTTTACTTTCAACTTCAACCAGTGATGGTGAGCCTATCGAACTAAAGCAATATCTACATCAGCCTATAGTACCCAGAAAAGAGAATCCTACAAAATTCTGGTTTGATTGTCGTCATTTTACCCCAGTCCTTTCCGACATAGCTCTAAAGTATTTGATATCGCCTGCGTCCTCGGTTTCCTCAGAGAGAGTGGCATCTGCGGTGAATCTCGCAGTACCCAATAACAGAAGTCGGCTTACAGCCGAGCACGTAAATCAAAGAGTTTTTCTTAAGTCTGTATCAGATAAATATTGGTTTGATTAATAAATAATTAATATTTTAATTGTTGTTCTTGATTTATTAAAAATTAAGTCTAATGATTAGTATTTATCTAGTAATGTAATACCATGTTCAGACCGACACTTACTCACACGATTTCGGCTGTTGAGTGGTTTATCCCACTAATCTTATAAATTTATCAAGATTTCGCCATACAAAAATGACAGCTCAAAATCACTTCATCGGAGTGATTTGAAACTGATCCACGCTAAATCTCTCTGTGCGACTCTGATTTTGCCCCACCTACTTGGCTGCATTGGAAATCTATTACATTATCACAGTTGATTTAGACACTACAAAAAGGAAAACATGTAAACAAATTATTAGTGCAATGAATCTAACTTCCCAAATGAAAAAATGCGTCCATTATTTCCATTATATGGAATATATTTAAAGGAATACGGCTTTTATTACAAAACTAGCAACCCGCCCCGGCCTCGCACGGATATAAAATATAAGGCCTATGTCACTCACTGAAAAAATTATTAAAATCGATCCCGTAGTTTTGATTTATTCAATACTGCCCGTGGCCCGCACGCGTTACATTAGGAGTAAAACAATTCCCCTTTCTTTATACCATGAAGACTTCCTTGCTACCTTTGGAATATCTAAATTCATACCCTACATTTTTTTTTTGCATTTTTACATATTTATTTTATTTTTACAACAACAATTAATATATTACAGAATGTCTTTATATACAACGTTCACAGCTTTCTTGTCATTCGACAATACAAACATGTTTTCTCTTGAGGTTACTCTTGAAAGAGCGGCATACAGTTGGACATGTGAAAAACAGTCAACGCTCAAATCTAAGCCTGCAACGTTGAAGGTTTGACCCTGCGATTTATTAATGGTCATTACAAAAGATGTCTTTACCGGAAATTGTAAACGTTTAAATTGGAATGGTAAATCCGATGGTATCATAGGGATTCGGGGAATCAATACATCTTTTCCGGTACCACATCCTGTGAGTATTGTGCACTCTATTATGAAAGTTTTCAGTGATTTTACCAGCAAACGCGTGCCATTGCAAAGTTTAGGTGGATTCAGGTTTCTTAATAAAATAACAGGACAACCTACTTTCAACACCATTTTGTGAGGAGGGAGTCCAGACGGGTTCAAAGGGTTTAGAAATTCTGTAGGAAAATGAACAGCTTCTTCCAAATCGAGAACAGTATCGACCGAGTAGTATATTTTCGTCGGCGCATCAACCTTTGAAAGAATCAAGTTATTTACTTTATCTACTTGTTCGTTAGTTGGTGTCAGAATAGCTCTTTCTTTAAACCAAGATATTGTCTTATTACTTATGTTATCAATGTCAGGATAGACATTGTTGACTAACTCTTGGATGTTGTCTATCAACACAAAGGTTTTCTAGGTTAATCCTTCCATCACTTTGTGCTAATTCTCCATTGCCAACTTTTAGCAGCATCTCTGGAAATAGCCTGTTCTCACGTGAAAATGACGAAACCCTCATATCAGTTTTAAGCTCTAATTTATTGACATGTGATCAAAGGTTGGACCTTTTTAGGGAAGCATTTATTTAGTCAGCTCGTGTTCCTCGAGTCACAACTGGTAGGATTTGACGGAAATATCCTGAGAACAGAATTGAACATCCACCCATAGGTGAATTTTTGTTGCGCAAATCGCGCATTGTCCTATCCAGTGCTTCTACAGACGTCTTGTTTGACATGGTAGCTTCGTCCCAGACTATTAATGAGAGCAGTCACGCATCAATTTTCCTTTATTGCTCTGTTTAGAAACACTACAGACGCTGTTATCATCATTGGTGGCGATTTTCAGCGGGAGCTTGAATGTAGAGTGTGCGGTTCGGCATCCTTCCAAAAGCGTAGCGGCAATACCGGATGACGCAACAGCTAACGCAATTTTTCCGGTAGATCTCACTTTTTTTAAAAGCAGATTGATTAAAAAGGTTTTTCCTGTGCCTCCTGGGGCATCAAGGAAAAACAATTTCCCTTCATTGTTATCAATTGTTGATAGTAATGTAGTAGAAGTATCGTTTGATCGTATGATGTTTCTCTTGTGTATTCGGCACTGTTAGTTAAATCTGAGTTAGTAGTATTAGCTGGCATCGGCAGCCCAAAATCCTTGATCGATTTACTCGAAAGTAGTTGCACTACTTTGTTTTATTCAAATAATTCTTCGTCAAATATGTTTTGATCAAATTGTACATAATCTGAGTTTAACTCTCGCCGTCGCCGAATCAGAATATCACTGGCCATATTTTCTTGAAATTTATGCCATAGATTGACAGAATCAGTTACTTGACAAAACACTACTATGACGGCAAATAAATATTTTAATGATGTAGCTGAACTACAAACAGCTGCTTCTGATAATGTGTTTTCCCAGTGAGAATCGTCTTCCAAGAGCCCCAAAGCTTTGCATGCTGTTTGATAAGTATTGTAAACAACACCTTGTACAGTTCTAAGGTGGGCAAAGGATGTCGGGCCTTTTACAATATGAAGTAACATTCTCAGATAAAAGCATTCGCTGTTGTTGGGATGAATCACGTAGACTCTGCCAAGAGCATCCGTTTTTTTTACTCCGGGGAAACCATCAACCGCAGTACCTTGTTTTCGCCGTTGAAAAGTTTTAGAACTCTGGTTCCATATATAGTAACTTGGAACTCTGTCATATGTCAGTATTTTCGCGAAATCATCTTGAGCACATAACTTGAAGAATGCTGTCAGTGTTGTATCCCGCGGGTTATTAGCAACTTCTTGTATATTGTTCTCAGTGAAATATACTCTTTGTCCATTTTCTAAATGAACTGCAAGGTGGACAATTGTGGGAGACCGGGCGTGCACTTCGAATGATAAAATCCTCCATCTTCAGAACTGCAGATGTAACGTCCAGACTGATATATTTCCACTTCATTTGGTGATTGTATGCTGAAAGTGGCTTGATCACTGCCTTTATTAATGTACTTAGTAACATATTGGATTGACTTTATTGAATTGCACAACTCCACGTTGATGTGGGCATCAAAAATTTTCAAAAGGAGCGGATTATAGGGAACGATCCATCGGTTATCAATATCATTGTTTCTGACGGTAGCAATTCGCCCACCCTGCTCTGGCGATCGTCGACGATATTTGGGGTATCCGTCATCGCTAGCACTTGTTTGAGTTTGGAACGACTTCGGAAATTTTTTGCTACATTTAGAATCTCGCATACATGGGGAATTCGGGTTTAAAGTCCCGCAAGGGCCGTGTACCATATGTTTCTTAACGATTTCGTACAGGATAGGATCTTCATCTTTATCCGGTAATTCAGCTGAAATAACCGTCAATTTGGTTTGGTCTAATTTTGTTCACTAACCACACCAGCAGGTGTACATGTGGCAAGCCACGCTTCTGCCATTCTATTGTGTACATATGACAGCGCGGCGGACCGAAAATATGAGACTTGTGTTTCTCGTATCGTATCTGTCTTGTGGATTTAAATTGGTGTTAATATTCTCTTTGATTTCCGGCCAATTTGGGATAGATGTTGCAGTTATAAATAAATCAGGTTTGCCATAATTTCTGACGAAAGCCATGGCGTCTTGCGATTTTTCGTGTAAATATCTAGGTCCACCTGTGAATGATGAAGGTAGTATAACCAACTGCCCAATGCCGTTGTGGTGTTCATTTGCCTGTAAAGCATCCTGAAGATGAACGTAATTTTCGGCTCTCAATTTAGTTTGATTATTACGGATGTAGGCCAATCTCTCAGATTCAATTTTCGCATATTGATCTACCAAGTATTGGTTTGTTAGCATTCCATATCTAAGCAAAGTGTTGAAATCGTTACGTCTTGTCATTATACGGTAGCAATAGTAGTTCATACATGACACTGTTTTACGTAGAGGTGTACCACCGATTGGGTCAACTTGAGAAATATTAATGGCATAACAATTTTCTCCACGACATAGCATCAAAGGATATTGTAAGCTGTCATAAGATCTGTGTAACTCTGAAATTTTCTTCAAATTATCATCACGACTATGCAATACAATATCTCTTTTGTCAAATTGCTGTCCGGCTATCACCACTGCTACTTCGCTCGTGGAAGGCGCATTGTATCGTCCTCTGTGTTCTCCAACAGGAACTTTATTTGCATGGATTACGACATTAAAGTCAGGAGTATCTGCTGGAACACTCTCAATCGCAGTTTTGAAAGACTGTATGTAGCAATTATGAGAATGTAACATATCTTGGAGAGATCTAATCAAATATCTATCAATTGGCTGTGCAACACTTGAACACCGCGTAGATGCTTGTGTATCTGGATCTGCAATAAAATATATTTGCAGAAATTTGTGATTATCAGGTCGAAGTGGTAGCAAGCTCTCAGCTAAGTGATACACTTGCCCTTGAATTTTAACGCTCAAGGTCATTTGAAATGCATTATTATAACGGCGTATATTGCCCATGAATTGTTTAGATTTCTGATGATCACACGTAAGAAGAGAGTGAAGTGGTTTAGGTGGTGGGAGAATTTCTTCTAATTTGACTTTTCCTTGTAAGCATCACATGCCTTTCGATTCGTGTTTGAATTTCAATGCCAAGCAATGTTCACACACTACTGACATAGTACCTATTGATACTATACGATCGTCCTTGTAAGAAATCAAAGGATCGTAGTTCAGGGCAGAATTTTCTTTACTTACCCATGAATTAGTAACTAGTGCTGATGATTCTCTGGCTCTCTGTATTCGATGTCTATCCCTATCTCGGGTGCGGCGAGCCTCACGCTCTACTGAAGATTCTCTCTCTCTCTCAGCTCTATATCTATCCCGAAGCTGACTGAATCGGGCCTCACGCTCTACTGACGATTCTCTGGCTCTCTGAACCATATGCCTATCTCGATCACACCTGTGGCGAACCTCATGCTTTACTGAAGATTCTCTCTCTATCTCAGCTCTATATTTATCCCGAGCCTGACTAAGGCGAGCCTCACGTTCCGTTGACGATTCTTCATCTCTTGCTGAACGTAGTCTTCTGGCGTTCACTGTACTTCGACCTATGTCCGAACGACACCGTCTTCCAGACATGACTTTATAATTTTAGTACAAAATTTACTCAGTTCTATATGTATGATTAACTATGCACAAATTGCCATATTATTAATATGTGCCGCAGTAAAAAATATGTAAATACTTACCATTTAGAAACATAATTAAATTACTGATGTAATATCTTCAAAAGTATTCATATTAAATCAACAATGTATTTAATTGAATAAGGATAAACGCTGTATTGATTAAAATCGCTTCGAAAATAAGCTATTAGTTGTCGCAAAAAGTAAATGACAAAAAATGTTATTGTGGGTGTAGTCGTTGGAATCGTTAGCAAATTTAACGCGCTCCGAATCAATAAAAACTATTCAAAAACTGTATTTTAATTATTGAACGTGAACAGAGCGGTTTATTTCGCTGAAAAAATTTAATGTATGTACATATAATTATTTGTGTTGTGAAATCCAAGACAGAATTGCCTAGCTGTCAGAATTGAAAACCAATTTGATTTTAAATGGTGTCACAGAATCTGATTGGATTTTCGTCTTTTCGAACATACACAAAACCAATATTCGAATCAGCTGTTCACTAATGTGACAAATATTATGAATGCAATTTGAATAAAATTTGAAATGAGTTCAGCACATTAGCTTTCCCACAAAACTTCTAATGTTTCATTCGGTTGACAGCGAACAAACACACAAACATTTTTTTTGGAAAAAGTGCTGCTCTTGTTTAAACAATTTTGGTTAAATAAGAAATAAATCAACTATTTTTTTTTGATGCAGAACGAAAGTAAATATTTCAAAGTTTAACTTCAAGTAAGTTTCATTTTAATCGGTGGATTCTTTTATGATGTATGGCTGTGTAAACAAAAAATGTATGGTTTTTTACCACATTTTGTCCGAGTGCCACGCCCCCTTTATATATTTCTTCACATTATAATGACATAAACCTTCCTCTTTAAGCAATCGATCTATTAAAAAAACCGCATCAAAATCAGTTGCTTAGTTTTCAAGATTTAAACATTTAAGGGGACATAAGGACAGAAAAAGTGACTTTGTTTTATAATATGTAGTGATACTATATGACAATGTTTTCTTTTGATAAATATTGAGCGATGTAAATTCTTGAATGGCAAAAACAGCTGTTTTTTATCTTTTCAACGGCAGTAAGAACACTGTTGGGTTATGAAATGCTTAAATGTAATCTAATCTTTTAAATTTTCGGTCTGAACATGATATAAGATGATTAAAGTAGATTAGGCCAAATATTTTTTTTTATATAATACCGATATATCGATATTTTTAAATAAAAATATTAATATCGATATTGATAAATTCAAAAATTACCGATAAAATATATATCGATACTTTATTCCATTTCCGACATCACTAGCGCAAATGATTATATTATGATAGCAAAATACCGTTACCTCCGTCTTGCAGGGCCATGTCGCTGATTGAAGTGCTGAACACAATGAGCGCAACAGACTGCAGCAGCACGACAGTGAACTGAAAATGGCGTCGTGAATCCTACTACATGAACATTTGTAATAAGGCAGCGACATAGCAATGGCCTGCATGTACATAAAACAACGCAGTTGTCCATTTTGTACGTACACAATTTCGTTGTGGCCGTACTAATAACTTTCACTTCAATGAAATTTTAATAATTTGTTCAAAGTGAAATTGTTTATGCAAAAAAATAAGTAAATAGGTAAATTTATTTGTTTTAAGTTATAAATTGTTATTGGAAATGATATAACAGAGCTATTATATGCTTTTATTTGTAAAATAACGTCAGGTTTGTTAGAGATTTAAATAATTTTACATTTTACATATTAGTGGCATCACCACTCTACCTCATCTCTCTACTGTCAACTCTACTGTCGTCCTACCGCCGTTGGCAAATATAAGAATATATTGAAGTTAACGAGAGCGACAACTGTCGGCCTGCAGTCGTGTAGTCGTGCAGCTGTCAAAATAACAGTGTCGATAAGAACGTGTGTATATTAATATTTGACAGATGTCGTTTGCAGCCTATCGCGCTCATTGTGTTCAGCACTTTAGAGATCAAGTGAAAGAATTGCCACCGAACTGTAACGGGGCATCTCGACAGGATAGAATTTATAGAATACTAACTGTCAAACGTATGGCTATTGCCATTGTCAAATCTGTATGCAGGCATTTGTTATCATAATATAATCATTTGCGCAAAGGCGTAGGGTAGGTAGGCTCGAGCTGATGTAGCGAATGCTTTGAGCTCTTGAAAATTTATTTTATCATTTGCTAAATGCCGTCGGATAGGTAGCTGATGTAGCACACGTTTTGAGCTATTGAACTCCTTAAATCTTTTATGTGGAAAATAAAAAAAAAAAAAAGGTGTGTGGAGTCTCTACGGGCGGATGAAGTTATACTTCTTACTGATATTCAAAGAAATGCATATCATTTTGTATGAAAGAAAACTAGAAAACTTAAATTCACATTTTATAAAATTATTATAATTTATTATCTCCCCGAGCATGCCTTTGCCAACAAGTTGTCTTTTCGCGACGATGGTAAAAGCTAAAAATCATAAATTGCTCAACTTTCTGGTGCTTCTCGCAAAAATCTGCGTCGATATGTATTCACGATCATACGTATACATACATACATACATATTTACGCATGTTTGTAGGCGAAGCTGTTACAGCGGCAAGGGGTGACAATCGGCGGCCATTACTTTACTTATGCTATAGAAATTCTATTGCTACGAATATGGAAATGACAACGAAATAATGCAATTATGCACATTTCTAAAGGTCATTAATTTCTTTGAAGAAATGAATGATCCTGAGAAGTATAGTCTTAACTTTTCAACGGCCAACGCAGAGCATTTCAACCAAAAAGAATTCATTCATTAAAATCACCACTCAGAAGTCGTTTTATCCGTTGTAAGCGAACGATTTTCGAAGAAATCATTCTAATATGCCACAAGACAAAATTAGAAATGAACTTCTTAAACCTCACGCTGTAAGATAAAACGATATACCTCGTCATCGCGTGTCCATTTCCAAAAAATGTAAATGAAGACTAACTACAGAAATAATCCTGTAAAGCATAGCCTTAATTTTTCAACGGCCAACGCAGGGTATTTCAATAAAAGGGCACATAAAATAGTTGAGAATTCGCAGAAATGAAAGACAAACTAAAGAAAAAGGAGTATAACTTCAATAATGAACAAGCATACAAACATACATATGCGCAGCAGCAGCAAGGAAAGAGGTAACAATCGGCGATCCATTGTATATTTCTTTCATGCATAACCAAAACAATATTTAGGACAACGCAATTCAAGTGTCAATGGTGGTGTTGGTGGTAAGCGCTTCAAAAGTGACGACGAGCACGTAGGTTCGAATCCCAACAGAATTTATTTTAAATTGAAACACTGTTCTACAAAAACAACAGCATAAGCATGGCAACATTGTGTTGTTGGTAGAAAAGCCGAGCTGTGCCGAAAGAAACGAACAAGCGATCGTCGATTGTCACCGCTTCGCTTGCTGCTCGAACATCTTCGCAGAAAAGGTTGCGTAGATTCATATTGAGCAAGGTTGCGCAGATTCATATTGAGCAAGGTTGCGCAGATTCATATTGAGCAAGGTTGCGCAACCTGAATCTATCGCAACCTTTTCCGAACTCATATAAGAAGTATAACTTCAAAAAAGGATAAAGATCCTTTTTTTTCACAAATATATTTCTGGGAAAAATAAGAAGTCATATTTTTGGACTACTATATAATAATTGCGGCATAAATTTTATATACCAATTAAAATAATAAATTTAAAATTACCAATAATACTTTGATTTATGCTTGCATAAGTTTATTAAATTTAAGACTTCGCTCATTCCCATTCATTTGAGCATTTCTATGAATATACATCATAATACGTATCATTTCTCATATTTAATTTAATGTTTCAATTGGTATATAAAATTTATGCTACAATTATTATATAGTAGTCCAAAAATATGAATTCATATTTTTCCCAGAAAAACATTTGTATAAAAAGGATCTTTCTCCTTTTCTTATTATCTTATTTTTCCCAGAAATACATTTGTAAAAGAAAGGATCTTTATCCTTTTTTATTTTCCTCATAAAAGACTTAAATAGTTCTTCTTCTTCTTAATTGGCGTAGACACCGCTAACGCGATTATAGCCAGGGTTGTCATTTACTACTCCGTAACAGCAAAATTTCTAAAATTATTGCTATGCTATCGCTACCGCTCTCACTTTGTCGGGAGCCACAGCGTAGCCTTAGTATAACAATGTAAAGTATGTGCTCTACTCTGCTCCGAGTTTTGTTAGGTAAAAAACTATAGCTGGAGCGGGAGCACAAAATTAAATTCTGCGCTATGCTCTGGCGTAGCGGTAGCAAAAAATTGGGAGCGGTAGCAAGCAGAGCAAATGAAAATTTTCATGTGCTGCAGCTCCCGAATGTGTTTGTTGTTTTTTTTCTTTTTGCTATTTTCTGGCATAATATTTGAATTAATTGAATAATTCAAACAAAACAATGTTATGCAAATCATTTTGGCACTTGTTGCGTCAAGTGCCTTTATAAATCTAAAATCAAATATTTTCAGAAATATTTTAATAAAGTGAATTAGATAATAATTGAATAAATTATAAAATTTTTTTTATTATGTAAAATATTTACCATTTTTATATTGCCAAGAACATCATCTATTCCAAATGTATTACAATACTCAATTACTATGAATTTTCGAAATTAATTTTAACTACATATACTTTCCCCCTTTTTATATACATTAGGGTGTATTTATTTTTTTGAATTATTAATTTTGTTCGTTCCCGTCACGAAATTTCCTTGGAAATACCCCAAAAAAAAAATTCCCTGAAAATTTTAGCCCTACATATTAACATTAAGAACTGGACCGAGGCACGTAAAAATTTTCCATAGAAAATACACTACAATCTTGGTTTTTTATCTTTAAATTCCTACAGATCAGAGGTATTTTATGACATCGCTTAGACTTTAGACGCTGGAGCTCTTGTCAGTTATACAAAAAAATGCGAATTTCGCGGAAGAATCAGGTTTAGATACCTCGCCTTTATCTTTTGGAATACACGTGGTTAATATTCATCTACTGATTACCAGTACCAGTTTTAATCCATTGCACTGCGTATTTGCAGTTCTATTCTACCATTCCCAATATTTAGTAATTTTATAATTTTTTAGGAAGAATCAGTTTGAAATTGTACGCATATATGTACATACTTCAATGTATATTGCAAAGAATCGAAAAGATTTCTGTATATCTAAAATTATAATAAACCTTTTTATCAACACTCCAATTATTCCGTTATATCTTTATGTTAGATATCGCGTTTGGTTTGTTATGAATGCATTTGCGTCCTTGACCAATAATCTAGCAAAGTATCCGCAGTGCCTTGACGATGAAAATTCCAATGCCATTTTTTGTTGGGATATTAAATATATCGGACGGGCTCGTCTTTAAAAAAACTACCTGGTTAAGAAGCAAAATCAGTATAACCCATATACTAAGCATGTTTGGAAATGAAAATTTTTACTTATTTCTTTCTATTTTTGAATTACTAAAATTTTCAAATGATTCTTACATAAATTTTGAACAAATGCTTATGATTTGAAATATAATTTTTGTATTTATGAGCTGTATTGAAATTTAGTATAAAGAGATAAAATGTATCTTATGTCCTTACCCTGCTTCTAAACTACCTCCCCACCAATTTTAAGCCAAATCGGTTTAGCCGTTCTTGAGTTATAAACGACTTTCTTTTATATACCAACTTGTACCATACATGTAAATGCCAGAAAATAGCAAAAAAGAAAAAAAAAAACAACAAACACATTCGGGAGCTGTAGCACATGAAAATTTTTATTTGCTCTGCTGTGCTACCGCTCCCAATTTTTTGCTACCGCTACGCCAGAGCATAGCGCAGAATTTAATTTTTTGCTTCCGCTCCAGCTATAGTTTTTTACCTAACAAAACTCGGAGCAAAGTAGAGCACATACAGTACATTGTTATACTAAGGCTACGCTGTGGCTCCCGACAAAGTGAGAGCGGTAGCAAGAGTAAAATGAAATGCTTCGAGAGTAGCGTAGTTTTTCAAACGCTGATTATAGCCGAGTTAACAACAGCGCGCCGGTCGTCTCTTCTTTGCGCTACGTGGCGCCAATTGGATATTCCAAACGTAGCCAGGTCTTTCTCCACTTGGTCCTTCCAACGCAGAACCTTTCTCTCGAAAACTCGTAACATCGACTCATCGATTGCTGATGACACTTAGTATGCCATAAACTTTATCCTCTCGAGATGCCCCGTTAGCGAACGTGTTAACTACATCTTACTATTCACTCAAGAGTAATGTGGTGAACACATAGAGGCTATATGACAGTGAACTGCAAATGACGTCGTGAAGCCTGCTGCATAAATATTGGCAAGACAGCAGCGACATATCAAACATAACACAAAACAGCTGTCCGTTTTATATGCACACAACTTCGTTGTTGCCATACTAATAACTTTCGCTTCACTGAAATTTTATTATTTTCTTCTAAGTGAAATTTTTTATGCAAAAAATATGTAAATAGGTAAATTTATTAATTTAAAATTTTCAATTGTTAATAGAAATGATATAACAGACCTATTTTATGCTTCTCTTTGTAAAATAACTTCACGTTTTACATTTTACATATCAGTGGCATCACTACCCCTCTTTACTGTCGCCGGCATAATTATAAATATTATTAATTTAGTGAGAGCGACAACTAATTTGGGAGAGATTAAGAAGTTTCACCACTGTTAGCTCGGCAGGAGAAATCTGAACAGTTGCGCTTGAAGAGAGCTGAGCATGGAATAAAAATTAGCTCAGAATTGTATATTGCTGTTATTGACGTATGTTAGCTCTTTTGCTTAAATTTTTACACGTTCATATGCAAACATCTTCTTCTCCTTCTTTATTGGCGTAGAAACCGCTTACGCGATTATAGCCAAGTTAACAACAGCGCGCCAGTCGTCTCTTCTTTTCGCTGCGTGGCCACTGTTTTTTAATTCGCTGAACTGTGTCTATGTCGTCATATATCTCATACAGCTAACGTTCCATCGAATGCAATATTCGGACCATAAATCTTTCGCAGAATTTTTCTCTCGAAAACTCGCAATGTCGACTCTTCAGATGTTGTCATCGTCCAGGCCTCTGCACCATATAGCAGGACGGGAATTATGATTGACTTATAGAGTTTGGTTTTTGTTCGTCGAGAGAGGACTTTGCTTCTCAATTGCCTACTCAGTCCGAAGTAGCACCTGTTGGCAAGAGTTATCCTGCGTTGGATTTCCAGGCTGACATTGTTGGTGGTGTTTACGCTGCTTCCAAGATAGACGAAATTATCTACGACTTCAAAGTTATGACTGTCAACAGTGACGTGAGAGCCAAGTCGCGAGTGCGACGACTGTTTGATTGATGACAGGAGATATTTCGTCTTGCCCTCGTTCACAGCCAGACCCATTTGCTTTGCTTCCTTATCCAGTCTGGAGAAAACAGAACTAACGGCGCGGGTGTTGAGGCCGATGATATCAATATCACACACTGATAAGGTCCAATCAGTTTGTTGACGGTGGGCTTTAATCTTTCACACAATACGCTCTATAGAGCCTTATACGCGACGTTGAGGAGGTTTATCCCACGGTAGTTGGCGCAGATTGAGGGGTCTCCTGTTTTATGAATTGGGCAGAGCACACTAAATTTCAATCGTTGGGCATGCTTTCGTCAGACCAGATTCCACAAAGAAGAAGTTCTTCGCCGCCGTGTTTGAATAGCTCGGCCGGTAATCCATCGGCTCCTGCCGCTTTGTTGTTCTTTAGGCAGGTATTTGCTATTCGAACTTCTTCATGGTCGAGCAATGGAACGTCTGCTCCATCGTCATCGATTGGGAAATCAGGTTCTCCTTCTCCTGGCGTTGTACGTTCACTGCCATTCAGCAGGCTGGAGAAGTGTTCCCTTCATAATTTAAGTATGCTCTGGGCATCGGTGACTAGATCAGCTTTCTTGGTTCTACAAGAGTATGCTCCGGTCTTTAAACCTTCTGTAAGCCGCCCCATTTTTTCGTAGAATTTTCGAGCATTACTCCTGTCTGCCAGCTTATCAAGCTCTATACTCACGCATTTCGGCCTCTTTTTTTCTGTCTGGAAATGCGTCTCGCTTCCCTATTCAACTCTCGGTATCTATCCCATTCCGCACGTGTTGTGGTCGATCGTAACGTTGCGAGGTAGGCAACCTGTTTTTTCTCCGCTGCGACACGGCACTCCTCGTCGTACCAGCTTTTCTTTTGCATTTTCCGAAAACCAATGGTTTCGGAAGCAGTTGTACGTAAGGAGTTTGAAATGCCGTCCCATAGTTCCCTTATACCGAGTTGTTGACGAGTGCTCTCAGAGAGCAGGAGTGCAAGTCGAGTAGAAAATCGTTCGGCTGTCTGTTGTGATTGTAGCTTCTCGACGTCGAACCTTCCTTGTGTTTGTTGACGTGCGCTTTTTGCTGCACAGAGGCGGGTGCGAATCTTGGCTGCAACAAGATAATGGTCTGAGTCGATGTTAGGACCTCGTAGCGTTCGCACTGGACACTGGAGACGTGTCTTCCGTCTATCACAACATAATCGATCTGGTTAGTAGTTTTTCGATCCGGAGACAGCCAGGTAGCTTGATGAATCTTCTTATGCTGGAATCTAGTACTACAGATAACCATATTTCGGGCCCCGAAGTCGATCAGCATCAATCCATTTGGGGATCTTTCGTCGTGGAGCATGAATTTATCGACCGTAGTGCCAAAGATAACTTCTTAGCCCACACTGGCGTTAAAGTCGCATCTTTGGTCACATCGTCCTTCTTTTCCGGCGGGGCGTGGGCGCAAATCAGCGATATGTTGAGGAACCTCGCTTTGATCAAATTCGTAGTCCTTATTTCGTTTGCCATGGTCATCATCAAAGGTCTCTCATCCGAGGCTGATTCTTAATTTTCATTGGTATGATTTTATACGTGGCGGGTCCCAAACCCAGAGTACAACCCTACGGAGGGGATGTTTTGCCTTCTCACTTTAGCTCGCCTTCAAACGGATGTTCTTAGGCTATCCAGAGGTTACTTGGTCAAAGACCGGAAGTCGTGAACTGCTTGAGTCATATGTAAAAGAATCGTTTCTGGCCACTCCCAAGTGAATGGCGATCAGAGAACTTTCCTCACTTGCGTGAACTTCTACACAGGTTTCCATCCTCCAAAAAACATATGTATACAAATGAATACGTTTTGTGCATATTTATGAATACAGGTGCAATTGAATACATTTTAATCAAAGCAATATTTGTAGTTAATGTGAAAATAAGATCAACTTTTTTAATAATTTCCTATGTTTGATATAAACATACATACTTATGTCTATATTCCATAACAAATGTACATATATAACAAACTATCACAATATATTAAAAAAATCAAATACTTTACATTAGTAGTAATATATATTTTATCATGCAAAATTTATATACACATGTATCATGACCATACGTGTTTATGTTCGCTTTCGTGAATTCAAATCATAATATCACTTAACATGCGCGAGTTAATTTTTACATTAAGTAAAAATGAGTCGAAAGAATATATTTTGAGCTGCACCGAAATGTGTACTCTCTATTTATACTCTTAAGACTAACTTGTTACATGTTTCTTACTTCTATTTATATATACTAACTAGTAGGGTGGTCCTTATTTTTCGACTTTTTAAAACTTAACCGGGCACCCCGAAATATGATTCTCTACCCTAAAATAAGAAATAAGAATTTTTAAAATTTATTTTTTGAATAGTTTTAGAGGTCGCTACCTTAAGTCGAACTTTGAAAAAAGCAGTTTTATAGACATTATAACTATGAAGTTATATAATTAGTTTCAGATTTTTTTGTAACGCATTTTAAATTTTTCGCCATTATTTTTACATGGTTGTACATTGCATTTCATTTGAAACTTTCAAACCTTTCTTTTTCAGTACTCTCAGTTCGAATTTAGTAAATATACAGAACACACGTGCTTTTCCTTTTCCAAACCATACGTTCTGTTTCAACTTGTTATGGCGTCAACAAGTAGTGGCGGTAGTTTATTAACTAGAAATAAAACCAACGTTTGGTTAATCGGTCAGTCAATACCAAATCTAAATCAATCGAAATTACCTTCTATTGGTGAGGTGTTACGTTTATTTTTTTACTACAAAAGTGAAGAAAAAAGAACCAATCGAGATTCTGCTACTGTGGCTGCTGGTGAAGTCATGAATTTATGGGAAAAAGCTAGTATACCAACAAGATTGAAAAAACATGTTATCAGTAAAATAGAAAAATACTTCATAGAGTGGAAGAATCTAAAAAAAAAATAAGGAGAACAAGAAAAAACGTTCGAAAGCAATAGAGAAAAAAGAGCGAGATTGGCAACAAAAATTAGAAGATTTGTTTGATATTGCTCATTCTGAAGCTTTAAATATTTTGACTGTAGAAGAGGACAAGCAGTTTTTATCAGCACAACGACAGAAAGATCGCCCTGGTTTAATAGGTTCAATAGACAAAAAAAGTTTGAGAAAAAGTGAGGAACTGAAAAAGAAAGAAGAACGCCTCAAAAAGTTACGTGAAAGAGAAAACAGATGTATTTCAGCTTTGACAGAAAAATGTGTACTTTCTTCCTCAACTACCAGCGAAGAAACTAGTGCATCTGATTTCGAAGTTTCATTAGGACCTTCAAAAGTGCAACCGCCAAAAAAACGAGCTCGAAAAGTAGTAATAAATAGCCACTTAGCTGCTAGCCTTGATGTCACAAAATTAAGTGACAGAAAAGCTGCTGTGGTTATAGCATCTACATTGAAAAGTGCTGGATGTCACCCGTCAGAGTTTAATGTTAATAGATCTTCAATACGTCGAAATCGTTTAAAAAATCGAAAAGCAATTGCACAATCTCTTAAAAACGAGTTTCAACCTGATGTGCCATTAACGATTCATTGGGATGGCAAGTTAATTGAAGACATAAGTGGTCACGAAACTGTAGATCGTCTACCAATTTTAGTGTCGGGACTTGGAGTAGATCAGCTTTTAGCGGTTCCAAAATTGAATTGTGGAACAGGGAAAGCTTGTGCATCAGCTGTTTACGAATCAATAACTTCATGGGGCTTAAGCGATAAAATAAAATGTTTATGTTTTGACACTACAGCTGTAAACACCGGTCTGATAAATGGAGCTTGTGTTCTTCTGGAACAGAAAATGAAGAAAGATATGCTTTGGCTGGCCTATCGCCACCATGTAGGGGAAATTATGTTACAAGCTGCCTTTGATCAAGCTCTAGGTCCATCTAGTGGGCCTGATATTCTATTGTTTAAAAGGTTTAAAAAAAATTGGGAAAAAATTGACCAAAATGATTATAAAACAGTAATTCATGATACCACGTCCTTCAAGATCATAGAAAATATTGCTGAAGACAGGATTTCTTTTGCACAAAACCAACTCCATATATATCAACCTCGAGATGACTATAAAGAGTTGCTGAATCTTACGATCACTTACTTGGGAGGAATTCCTGAAAAAGGAGTATCATTTAGGAGGCCTGCTGGCCTTCATCGCGCTAGGTGGATGGCTAAAGCCATGTACTGCTTGAAAATTTTCCTTTTTCGACATCAGTTTAAGCTTTCAAAGAAAGAAGAAAAAGCAATCAAAGATATATGTATTTTTACAATCATGATATATGTAAAATACTGGTTTCAAGCTGCTATCGGATATTCAGCACCAAGAAACGACTTACAATTATTAAAAGACCTTGACTCCTTTAAAAATATAAACCCAGTAATAGCCAAAATTACTATGAAAAAAATACTGGGCCATTTATGGTACTTATCAGAAGAGTTGGTGTCTTTTGCATTTTTCGACCATGAACTATCAGCTCAAGATAAGAAAAAGATGGTAAATGCACTAAAAAACAAAGGTGTAGCGAATTGTCCAAAAAGAAAAAGCATTGATGTCGAACACATCAGTGAAAAAAGCATAGAATATTTTGTGACTAGCAACTCTTTACGATTTTTTCATATACTGGGCATCTCATCACAGTTTTTGAGTAAAGACGTTGAAACTTGGAAAGATGATTCTGATTTTAAGGCTGCAAAAGCAATCGTCCATTCTATGCGGGTAGTGAATGATATTGCTGAGCGTGGTGTTGCCTTAATGGAGGAATATAATAAATTGATAACAAACGATGAAGAGCAAAAGCAGTATTTGCTTTTGTTGATAAAAGACTACAGACAGAAATATCCTGATTCAAAAAAATCAACACTTCTATCCTGATTTTACACAATTTCAGTATTAAAACATACTCTTATTTGTATTGTTTACTTAAATTTTGCATGTAAATGTTTTATATCAATAAATAAAAGTTAGTGATTAATATAGTGATTTTATTGTTTTAAATTAAAATTAAAACATTGGTAGCGACCTCTAAATATTATTTTAAAAATTAAATAAAAATACTGAGAGTGTTTCTTAGCATAGAAAAGCAATTGAGATGGTGCCCGGACAAAAATTAAAAAAAAAAATTTTTTGATACATATAAGGACCACCCTACTAACTAGTATGTTTACTTATTACTAGTTGATAGTTTGTTTAATTACAGATTGTATTATATGTTTAGGTTTGTTTACATACTTGTATATATTGTTTGCTTAAAAACATTTGCTTTGTTTTATGATAAGATTGTTGCGGTACTCAAACTCAATGTTGTTTTGATACTTGTTTGTTTAGGATTGATTGTTGTAGTGATAGTGCATTTCAATTGTTGGAACTCAAGGTTGTTTCTGCATTCTGTTTACTGAAACAAAAGGTTGTTTTGATGTTTGTTACTATTATAAGGAATACAATCCTTAACTCGCGCGCTGCTCATACTACTATATATGTATGTACAAACATAAATATGTGCGCATGACATTGGCACACAAATAATGCATACACAAACACATTTACATATGTATATCTCCAAGCACATGTAAATATGTCACCAGCGAAAACTACAAACATTGTTCTACAAAAACCACAATCAGGAATAAAGGGATGTCCAACTTATTCCAGTGTGAGAGCGCTTCAAAATTAGCGTCCATTTTCCATTATGGCCAGATTGGACAAAATAATAATTTTTGGGCATGGAGAAACTATTTAAATCTTCTTAAAGTATATTAGAACCCATTAAATGTTTTTAATCATTTTCATTGAAAATAATACTATGATGCTTCGAATTACAAAACGTTTCATCAAATACCTTTAAGTTTCACAAGTTTACTTAATTTACATTGTTTAACATTTTTTATAAGTGGTCCTGAACGATGCAACAAATCCCTTCGTTTACATATTTTTTTGGTAAGATTTCAATCTGTCAAAACCTCCTGAACTCGATCAACTGTCAAAGTTCAGGAGGTTTTGACGTTTAGCAATTGTTCTCTCACTTCCAGTGAGAGAGGAGTTGGACATCTCTTTATCTCTGACCACAATTGTCTCAAATAGCATCAGCGGCGTCACAAGTCAATATGGCAGCCAAATGTTCGAAGCCCAAATGTAGTAAATCTTACAACAAAAACAATTTCATTCATGAAGCAAAAATCATAAATTAAAAACTTTCGGATGTTTCTTCTAGAAGAGAAAACTGATAACCCCGCAAACTCGCAAAACAAAGAAAAGAGTGACAAAAGTGGCAACATAGTTCTTGTTGACTTAAAATATTTATCATTTCTAAAATTTTTTCCGTGGCTTGCAATAATCGGCGTCGATACGTATGCACGGTCATACATAAACATAAATGTTTACGCTAGTTTGTAGGCGAAGCTGTTACAGCGGCAAGGGAAGCGGTGACAACCGGCGATCGTTCGCATATTTTTTTTGACAAATTTCCTCCCGATTGCATATTTAATACCGATGAAACAGGACTGCACTACAAGGCGTACTGTGAATGGTGCATAGTTCAAAACGAATACATTCAATGCGATATTGCATTTGTCTGCTTTGGAACCATGTCCGACAAGGATATTGAAAATTCAATTGAAAATGAGGAAGTGTTCGCGCAATCTTACTAGTATTAAACACTCCTTAACGATGCCTCTGTCTAAGATTCGTTGTGTCATTCTTCTTTCTATAACTAGAGGCTTTTGGAGACATTAAAAATTTAATCCTAGAAAGTTCTGAAATGCCAGAAGAAAATAAATTCAAATGAAATGAAATGACTGAATTAAATATATAATTTTATTCCATAATATAATACATCAATAGGAATGAAGTGAAATATTATTTTTAGTTGCTTTATGTTCTTAACTAAGTTAATAAATTTATATATTATATATGGTTTACATCGAATTGATTGCTTCTATGCATATCATATCACAAACACAATCATACTTTTCCAGCTGCTTTTCCACACATGAATGTTCACTGTCATTTTTAATTGAATAGATAATCCTAAATGGATTGAGTCATGTGTAGAAGTTCACGCAAGTGAGGAAAGTTCTCTGATCGCCATTTACTTGGGAGTGGCCAGAAACGATTCTTTTACACATGGCTCAAGCAGCTCACTACTTCCGGTCTTTGACCAAGTATCCTCTGGGTAGCCTAAGAACATCCGTGAGAAGGCGAAACATCCCCTGCATAGGGTTGTGCGCTGGGTTTGGGACCCGCCACGTAAAAAAACACCCCCAGTGAATAAGTATAACCAGCCTCGGATGAGAGACCCCCTTCTGATGACGACCATGGCAAACGAAATAAGGACTACAAATTGAGGGCATGCACCCGGAATGTCCGGTCCCTTAATTGGGAAGGTGCCGCTGCCCAGCTGGTTGATGTCCTCGTACAAATAAAGGCTGACATCACCGCCGTCCAAGAGATGCGATGGACGGAACAAGGACAGAGACGAGTAGGTCCTTGTGACATTTACTACAGTGGCCATATAAAGGAGCACAAGTTTGGTATAGGATACGTGGTGGGAGAGAGACTCCGTCGCCGAGTACTATCATTCACTGCGGTGAATGAACGTCTAGCCACAATCCGCATCAAAGCGAGGGTCTTCAACATGTCGCTGATTTGCGCCCACGCCCCGACGGAAGAGAAGGACGATGTGACCAAAGATGCCTTTTATGAGTTCTTGGAGCGTACTTATGAAGGCTGCCCCCGCCACGATGTCAAAATCGTGCTTGGCGACTTTAACGCCAGGGTGGGAAAAGAAGGTATCTTTCGCACTACGGTCGGTAAATTCAGCCTCCACGACGAAACATCCCCAAATGGGTTGAGGCTGATTGACTTCGCCGGACAGCCGAACGATTTTCTACTCGGCTTGCACTCCTGCTCTCTGAGAGCACTCGTCAACAACTCGGTATAGGGGAACTGTGGGACGGCTTTCGAACTCCTTACGTACAGCTGCAACCGAAACCATTGGTTTTCGGAAAGTGCAAAAGAACAGCTGGTACGACGAGGAGTGCTGTGTCGCAGCGGAGAGAAAACAGGCTGCCTACCTCGCAACGTTACGTTCGACCACTACACGTGCGGGATGGGATAGATACCGCGAGTTGAAGAGGGAAGCGAGACGCGTTTGCAGACAGAAGAAGAAAGAGGCCGAAATACGTGAGTACGAAGAGCTTGATAAGCTGGCCGACAGGGGCCTAGACACTGATGCCCAGAGCATAGTTAAATTATGGAGGGAACACTTCTCCAGCCTGCTGAATGGCAGTGAACGCACAACACCAGGAGAAGGAGAACCCGATTCCCCAATCGATGACGATGGAGCAGACGTTCCATTACCCGACCATGAAGGAGTTTGAATAGCAATTGCCCGCCTGAAGAACAACAAAGCGGCAGGAGCCGACGGATTGCCGGCCGAGCTATTCAAACACGGCGGCGAAGAACTGATGATGATGCATCAGCTTCTTTGTAAAATATAGTCTGACGAAAGCATGCCCAACGATTGGAATTTAAGTGTGCTATGCCCAATCCATAAAAAAGGAGACCCAATAATCTGCGCCAACTACCGTGGGATTAGCCTCCTTAACATCGCATATAAGGTTCTATCGAGCGTATTTTGTGAAAGATTAAAGCCTACCGTCAACAAACTGATTGGACCTTATCACCATGCGCCAAATCTTGGAAAAGACCCGTGAAAGGAGAATCGACACACACCACCTCTTCGCCGATTTCAAAGCTGCTTTCGACAGCACGAAAAGGAGCTGCCTTTATGCCGCGATGTCTCAATTTGGTATTCCCGCAAAATTCATACGGCTGTGTAAACTGACGTTGACTAACACCACAAGCTCCGTCAGGATCGGGAAGGATCTCTCCGAGCCGTTCGATACCAAACGAGGTTTCAGACAAGGCGACTCCCTATCGTGCGACTTCTTGAACCTGCTTCTGGAGAAAATAGTTCGAGCCGCAGAACTAAATAGAAAAGGTACCATCTTCTATAAGAGTGTACAGCTGCTGGCGTATGCCGATGATATTGATATCATCGGCCTAAACACCCGCGCCGTTAGTTCTGCTTTCTTTAGGCTGGACAAGGAAGCAAAAGAAATGGGTCTGGCTGTGAACGAGGGCAAGACGAAATATCTCCTGTCATCAAATAAACAGCCGTCACGCTCGCGACTTGGCACTCACGTCACTGTTGACAGTCATAACTTTGAAGTTGTAGATAATTTCGTCTATCTTGGAAGAAGCGTAAACACCACCAACAATGTCAGCCTAGAAATCCAACGCAGAATAACTCTTGCCAACAGCTGTTACTTCGGACTTAGTAGGCAATTGAGAAGCAAAGTCCTTCCTCGACGAACAAAAACCAAACTCTATAATTATGAGTGATTCCCGTCCTGCTATATTGTGCAGAGTCTTGGACGATGTCAACAACGGATGAGTTGACGTTGCGAGTTTTCGAGAAAAGTTCTGCGAAAGATTTATGGTCCTTTGCGCGTTAGCCACGGCGAATACCGCATTCGATGGAACGATGAGCTGTACGAGATATACGACGACATCGACATAGTTCAGCGAATTAAAAAACAGCGGCTACGCTGGCTAGGTCATGTTGTCCGGATGGACGAAAACACTCCAGCTCTGAAAGAATTCGACGAAGTACCCGCCGGAGGAAGCAGAGGAAGAGGAAGACCTCCACTCCGTTGGAAGGACCAAGTGGAGAAGGACCTGGCTTCGCTTGGAATATCCAATTGGCGCCACGTAGCGAAAAGAAGAAACGATTGGCGCGCTGTTGTTAACTCGGCTATAATCGCGTAAACGGTGTCTACGCCAATTAAGAAGAAGAAGATAATCCTAAAGTTGGAAAGAATTAAATCTATCCATATCCACGCATACCGAAATATTAACATGTTAAAAGAAGAAAGGCGAATAAATAATTTTTCAAGAAGCCGGCAAATACGCAATTTTGTGGACAATTTTGGCGTTTCAACAGGTAAGCTCTTATTTGATAATTTTTTAAATGACGAATAAATCTTTTAAAAATATCTATAGCTGAAAACCAAGGCGAAACTATAACAAAGGAAAGCTTCTTGTTTGTGTTTTGTTTGTATAATAAATTCAGAGGACATAAAATAATGAGACTTGCATCTTTTCGACTGTAAACATTTGTAAAATTTTAACCAGGGAACTCACCTCGCGACGATAGAATTTACTCCATTAAAAGTTAACATTGTTTGTTTTTTGATTTTAACGGAAAAGAATCTGTAGAATTACGGCTTTGTTAACATGATCAACCAGAGAATATTGTTGACCAATCGACGAATGAATATATTTATGTCATGCGATTTCTTTATTTCTTATAAATTTTTATATTTTTTTTTATTTTTATTACAACATTTTTGATCTTACGTTGTTAACATGTTTTCTTAACCAGGCAATTTCGTTGATATTCATATATTAGGGATATTCGCTTGCTCTTGCAAGATTGCAGATTGCAAAAATACTATACCGAAATATACTATTGCACGAGAGTACCCATTGCAGAATCTAGTGATATATGAACGGCGGATTCGGTCAATTTATTGTGAATGACTATTATGCAAGGTTATTGTTAATTGGCGCACCTTCTGCATACATTTTTAACAAAAAAAAACTGTAACAAATCTTTATAATCTAAATAAAAATTAGGAAATCTATTTAAAACTTACTGGCTAAATGAGTCTCAGACCTCCCTCACATTATTACACTTCCACACCACACACATTACATTCACCACATCATCATTCTACACCACATCATCATTCTACACCACATCTTCATTTCACATTCCACATCACACGCACACAATACCAACATCACGAATTTTACACACATGAAGACACCGCACAAAAAAGAACAAAAGGGACTGACGGACAAGGCACCAGCCTCTTTTGATTACGATCCGCGCGCATATACGCATCGATTGCCATCTCGTCGCTTGAATTCGGAATCCTCTACTTCACTTTCGTCGCTATTCAACGGGTGAGTTCGCGGGTTTGATACCCACTAGTATATGGCCGGCATCGTAAGTTTCTATGGTCCTTCGAGCCGTACCGGACGGCACTATTTTTAACACAAATAATAGATATATCGGTCATGGTGACGCGTTAAAAGTGTGAAAAAAAAAATAAAAAATTGGAAAAAAACAAAAACACAAAATAACATATCGGTCACGGTGACGCGTTAACTAAATAAAATAAAAGTGTGAAAAAAAAACAAAAAAACCGTTTGTGATACGGTTGAGAAAGCTGTTGAAAAAATCGAAAAAAACAGTTGGTGAATATTGGAAAAAAAAAATACAAAAAGCTTGCAGTTGGTGGCAACGAACCAAAAAACAAAAAAAAACAACGGTGGTGTACAGTTGAGAAAACTGGGATATACATATGTGTTAAAAATAAAATTTCATGTGGATATGAAAAAGTGCAACTGAAAACATAAAAGAATACAAAGTGGTGACAAGAGTGCAGTGTGGGAAATAACATACGCATAAACCACATACATATACATAATATAATATCTGACCAAATTTCCGGTCCAAAAACGTAGTGAAAACCGTTACCAAACTGTTTTCGGTACTCGGTTAATTTTCCGGGAAAAACCGAAAACCGCTAACAAAACAGTTTGGTACTGTTTATAGCGGATTAGTGATTGCCGCTAATGCTTACCGTTGTGTTATAACACAAAAATTATCCCAAAAGCCATAACAACAAACATTTTGTTGCAAGTATTTACTTACAGAAACTCCCGCAAGACCCCTTATACTTAATCAAGTATAAGCAGGATTGCTTAAAAGGAAGCTACGGCAATCACCAGCAAGAAACAAAAGCATATGTATATGCAAATTAAACCATACATACATACATATATGTCACATATGTATATTTCTATAATATAACAACAGCATAACTTGCTCATTACTAGTATACATACGTACATACATACTTTCTAAAAGCAGAATAGCATTAAATATTCTGTTCGCGGCCTTTTCTCACTGCGAACATATATACCTATGTACAGACATATGTATATGCTGCTCAGTAATGCAAATTACATACTAACAAACACGTGAATTTGAGAAAATTACCTGCGGTCGGTTAATTCTCTTTTCGTGGCTTATTCGTACCGCGAACATATATACATATATACTATATATACGCATATACATATATATTATACTTACGGGCGCATACATATGTATATACAAAATTTTCTGAAAAATTTACTAGAAGAAGTACCCAATCGACATTGGGTACAAATTATACAACAATAAAAATAATAAAAAGAATTTTTATAAAAAACACAAAATTAGTACATATGAATTAGTACATATGTAAGTGTATTGTCACGTATGTAGATACGCTAATTACTTCAAAGTCCACATTGGCATATGCTCCGCGATACCCCTTGGATTTTGGCTAACAAAACCAAGCAGGATTGCGTGTAAAATATATTCAAAGTCCACATTGGCATATTTCCCGCAATACCCCTTGATTTTTGATCAACAAAAACAAGCAGGATTGTGTAAAAAACAAAGCGTAATACATATGTACATACATGCATATGTACAAAGTGCAGTGATCTCTAATACGAGCGCTCATTAGCACATAACAAATAAAATATCCATCTATAGGTATACCCTATAGGGCATTTGGACTTAAACTATATATCAAACAAATATATATATAGAAAAATAATACATATAAAATATTTCCGGTCATTAAAAAAAAAAAGTAATAATAAGAGTAATAATTAAATCCAATTTAAGCGATCAATTATTTACTTAATTTTAAAACTCTTATTAACGTAAAAGAGTTCGCGATCGTGCATATTATCAAATACGTAAAGCGTTTTCTTATACTTCAATTTCGTTCAAAACTCTTATTTACTTAAAAGAGTTCTCGTCTGATCATATAAATAAATACATATACATATACATATATACGAAAATATTTTTAAAATCTCGGTTTATCAAAAAGCCATTGGTTTTATTTATTTGTTTGAAACTCTTACATACAAAAGAGTCTTTTATTCAACATCTTATATACGAAACTTTTTCTAATCAGCTACAAGTCTAGTTTTCACTAAGACGTTTTAATTTATTCTATACATCTTTTAAATGAGCTCAGACTCAAAGGAATCCAAAACAACTCAGTTGCTAAAAATCCCAAAAATGATTTCAGACGAAAAAAGTCCGTGTACACCGGCAGAAGCTACACGCTCAAAGCAAGGTGCTACAAAACTAAAGAGGGGTAAAGACATTTCTTATACAAAGTTCATTGCTGAGAGTGACAGTTTGATACGATACTGCACTCGATTTTCATCTTCATCGATTCAAGACAATTCTGAATCGGTCTTAGAAATCAAAAAAGATAATTTAGACAATTTCTGGACACGTCTCCAAGCGGCATATGACGCAATCGTAGAATCTGACGACTCAGATCTACCGGAAAATTTTAAATCCTCGGCATACACCAAGTATGAACACTGCCTAGACCAGTTCGAAGACACAAAGGCAATGATTTCTGATCAACTAAAGCTATTAAGAGCAATTGCACCTACTCCACAACCGAGAGTAGAGCTGCCACAACGACAAGCCCAAGAGGCAAGTTCAGGCATTCACCTCAAAGTGCCAGTATGCGACACAGATATATTTCATGGTGGTTATGAACAGTGGCCGTCCTTCCGGGACATGTTTACAGCTGTGTACATCAACCATCCTAAATTATCACAAGCGCAGAAATTGTATAACCTCAGATACAAAACCAAAGGTCAGGCAGGCGTAATAGTCAAACAGTTCGCTCTCAATGACGAAAATTTAATTTTTGCTTGGGAAGCTCTTAAAGCACGTTACGAAAACGAGAGAATATTATTCGACAAGCAAGTGACGATACTAATGAATTTACCAAAAATTCAGAAAGAAACCAGTGAAGAGTTCATAAAGCTTCAATCTACGGTTTCAAATTGTTTGTCAATTTTATCGACACAGAATACTCCCACAAATAATTGGGACCCCATTCTGGTAAATATATGCACAGCTGCATTACCAGAAAAATCGTTACTTTTGTGGGAGCAATCGCTCTCATCGCGAAGAAAGTGCCCAACGTGGCAGCAAATGAAAGAATTTCTTACTACCCAATACGAAATTGCAGAAAGGGTAGATAAAAAACTAGTCAGAACGAAAAACGTTCAAAACGATCTCAATAGAAGCTTCAATAGACCCCAAGCAAGTAGCCACAATAATTTAAATAGAAGCTTTTTTAAAAATCAATCGTTCTCTTCCGAACAATATAAACAAACGTCATGCGAACTGTGCAGAGGAGGTCACAAACTAAAATTGTGCGAAAAATTCAAAAAAATGAATGTTAGCGATCGAAACAATTTCGTAAGAACGAAAAAATTATGTACCAATTGTCTGTCACATGCGCATACGCTTAAAGATTGCGAAAGCAAATTTAATTGCGTTTACTGCCATAAAAGACATCATTCAATGTTACACATAACAAATTTTTCCAGCTCACCCCCGAACAATGCAAACGTAAAACGAGCAACAGGATTAGTTGCCACAACAAATTCTGAAAACTGCCAAGAAGCACCATGCTGCTCAAAGGCGTTGAAAACCCAAACGCTACATAGCGAAAATCACAGTAGGGTACTATTACCCACAGCAGTTGTCTCCATCGAACACCGAGGAGAACTGACCAAGGATCACAACGATCATTTATAGCGTCTAGGGCACAAAATAGGCTACAGTTACCAACAAAACTGGCCAACTTTGTTGTTCAAAACTCAAATAAAATCTGCCCCATTACCCTCTTTTACCCCAAAGCGGATAAGAGCATACAAGCAGAAGCTATTGTCTTACCGCAATTAACC
This sequence comes from Bactrocera tryoni, assembly GCF_016617805.1. Taxonomy (NCBI): domain Eukaryota; kingdom Metazoa; phylum Arthropoda; class Insecta; order Diptera; family Tephritidae; genus Bactrocera; species Bactrocera tryoni. The sequence goes on along the minus strand of NC_052500.1, from coordinate 37,969,129 downwards.
AACATGCTACCAAGCTATCATATACATAAATAGCAAGCATTGGCAAAAGGTTTCACACCTTAAGTTAGCAGACCCCAACTGCAACACTCCCGCTCAAATAGATCTCCTATTAGGCAGCGATCTCATACCACAAATTATTCTCGAAGGTATTGAGAAAATTACTAAAACACTTCTGGCGCAAAATACCATTTTCGGATTGGTCCTAAGCGGACTAGTTGCGGAACCAGTTACAACATTGACAACTCAAGTTGAGGAAGTCTCAAATGAGTACCTCAATTCAAAATTGAGAAAGTTTTGGGAACTAGAAGAACTCCCCCCCATATCAGTCACAACCCCTGAAGATCAGTATTGTGAGGATTTTTACAAAGCCACAACTACTAGATCAGAAAATGGTCAGTACGTCGTCCGACTACCACTTAAGCAACAATTTCCTAACACACTCGCCTTAGGTCACTCTCGCACCTCTGCAATTCAGCAGTTTCTAAGTATGGAAAGAAACCTACTTAAAAAAGGCGAACTCAAATCTGAATACGATGGTGTGTTAGAAGAATACCTCCAGTTAGATCACATGGAGGAAGTAAACCCAGGGGAGAAAATCGTCAACGGCAATTACTACTCCTTTTACCTGCCACATCACGCAGTAGTAAAGCCAGACAAAAACACAACAAAGGTAAGAGTTGTTTTTAATGCCTCGAAAACCACCAATTCAGGGAATTCCCTAAATGATATCCTATTTACGGGACCCACACTCCAACCAGATTTAATGCTTCTGATATTAAATTGGCGTATATTCAAATACGTATTCAATGGGGACGTTGGGAAAATGTATCGGCAAATAGGCGTACATAAAGACGACCAAGGTTTTCAACGTATCATGTTCCGAAGATCCCCCACCAGTCCTTTACGCGACTTCAAACTGAAAACAGTTACATTTGGCGTTAACTCTGCACCATATCTAGCCATTCGAACACTCCACGAATTGGCAGACAACACAAAGTCAGAATTTCCTCTGGCAACTAAAGTGTTGAAAACTCAAACGTATGTAGACGATATTCTGTCTGGAAGTCACACTCTTCCACAAGCATACGAGGCCTTATCACAGGTAATAAAAGCCCTCAATTCCGCAGGGTTTCCATTAAAAAAGATTACGGCAAATCACCCAAATATAATCAAAAATATTCCAAACGAAAATTTGTTGGACACTAATTTCCTTATATTCGAAAAGGAAAATACAACAAAAACACTAGGCATCCAATGGAATGCGATATCGGACCAGTTCTCATACACGACAGAGTCCATATCCGCATTATCAGCCATCACAAAAAGACAGATTTTATCCTCGGTGGCAAAACTTTTCGACCCCGCAGGATGGCTTTCGCCAATTATGATCCAAGCTAAAATCTTAATACAAGAACTATGGCTAGATGGAACCGACTGGGACGAACAAGTGAAACCTCTTGGCTTAGAAAAATGGTCCCAGTTCGCAAACAATCTGAATGATATTTCTCAGATACAAATTCCACGATGGGTAAACTACTTCCCCGAACACAAAGTCGAATTACATGGCTTTTGTGACGCCTCAGAAAAGGCATACTGCGCTACTATCTATGTGCGCACGCAAAATGACACCACGGCCACAAGCCACTTATTAGTAGCAAAAGCAAAGGTGGCACCTTTGAAAACTATAAGTCTCCCACGACTTGAGTTATGTGGCGCACTACTACTGTCAAAATTAGTAGCCATGGTGCAAATGCATTTAAATATGACGAAATGCAAACTATATATGTGGTCCGATTCTGAAATTGTACTAGCCTGGTTGAAAAAACCACCACATGCATGGAAGACGTATATTTCTAACCGAACGTCTCAAATACTTGACCTAGTGGGATCAGCCACTTGGCGTCACGTAGCCAGTGCTGACAATCCTGCCGATCTAGGTACAAGAGGGTGGCAGCCACTGCACATTGCCACCACCACCCTCTGGTGGAATGGCCCCCGATGGTTGATAGAATCTCCTGATTCTTGGCCACAATCCCCCATGCGCAACATTATCGCCCCAGAAGGTCGAAAAATCGCCACCTTTCACACATTATTGGATGATACCGACATCCTTGAACGATTTTCATCGTTTCCAAGAGCTCTCAGAGTAGTTGCTTATATGTTCATATTTATAGAACAACTCAAAAGCAAAGTTAAGGGATCACATAATTTCCCATGCAACACAGTGACGCACCTAGAGTTACAAAAGGCAAAGGTCGCACTAATAACATATACACAAGCGCGCTATTTCAGCCGCGATATATCGCTACTAAGAGAATCGAAGCCGATTGATAAAAAGAGCTCACTCTTAGTCCTCAACCCATTTCTGGACACGAAAGGTCTGCTTCGTGCCAATGGTCGGCTTGCTAATTCGAGCCTAACATATAACGAACGCCATCCCATAATAATCCCAGAGAGGCCACCATTTGCCACACTGTTCCTCCACTACATCCACATTTTAATGCTACACGCCGAACATCGTCTCATGCAACAGATGGTACGCCAGGAGTATTATATCCCCCGTCTTAAGCCGCAAATCAAGAAGTGCATCTTCACGTGCAAGATTTGCACTATGCACAAGCAGAAGATGCGAACGCAGATTATGGCAGCACTTCCACCGGAACGCTGCAATTTCGCTCTGCCTTTCACCACAACAGGTGTCGATTTTGCTGGGCCTTTCCAGGTAAAGGCGTCCATGTTAAGGTCTCCCACTCTCATGAAAGGCTATGTGGCTGTCTTTGTATGTTTCACGACAAAGGCAGTACACCTTGAGCTATGTAGTAATCTGACGACGGAGGCTTTTCTCGCGGCATTTGCTCGCTTCGTCGCTCGACGTGGCTACCCATCAAAAATCATGAGCGATAATGGCAAAACCTTTATCGGAGCTCAACGAGCCACAGAAAAGCAATTTGTGGATTTTTTAAAACAAGTGTCACTCGACATCGTACAAAAGTACGCCCCTCAAGGTATAAATTGGCAATTTATACCCTGAAGCGCTCCTCATATGGGCGGTTTATGGGAACCAGCTGTAAAAAGCTTTAAATCCCATTTCAAATGGGTAGCTGGAAATTATAAATTCAATTACGAAGAGTTCACGACGTTATTAAATCGAGTTGAAGCCGTTCTCAATTCACGGCCACTCACAGTACTATCGCAAGACCCCTCAGATTTCACCGCTTAACGCCAGGGCATTTTCTAAAAGGAGCACCCATCCTGGCCATTCCTGAGCCAGGCGTGGAGTCGCTATCCCTATTAAATCGATGGGAACGAATTAAGATTCTCCATTATGATTTCAGCCGCCGATGGAAGGACGAATACATAAAGGATCTCCACAAAAGATACCGCTGGAAGACTCCTGAACAAGCGCCTAAACTTGGAGACTGTGTCCTCATTCACGATGATTGTCTACCACCCACCGAGTGGCGGCTTGGCCGCATAGAAAAGCTACATTACGGCTCCGACGGTCACATACGAATCGTTGATCTCCGTACGCAAAACGGAACGCTAACCAGACCGCTCGTGAAGCTATGCTTTCTGCCAACTTCCGATGATCGCGAATCCGAAAACCGAAATAACCGAACCGATAATATCGCGATATAATAAAATCATTAAATGAAATGAAAACGAAAAATACGCCAATACCAACCGTTAAAAAATAACAAACCGTACGCAAAAATAACAAACTGTAAAGAAAACTAAACAAAAATGGTCGATCAATACGACGACCCATTCATGCCACATATCGTGGCACGATGGCTCATATCTCACTGTATGACAAATTTATAACCAATAATCTTCTCTATACAGATTACCATGGACGAAGATACGCCAGTGTTAGCCACGCCAACCGTTCGGTCGGCTACCAGCGTGCAACGCACCGGGCCAACCCCAGCGCCCCGAGCTGCCGTTGCAACAGCACCGGCAACAACACCGGCAACAGCACCGGCAACCGCTCAACCCGGGTCCCGGACGGGCATCGCATAAGATGCCCCTTATGTCGACGCCCACATCGCTTGCATCATTGTGGGATTTTTCGAGGGATGCGACCGTTACAAAGGCAGCAAGTTGCCCAGGCACACGGACACTGTGTGAACTGCCTATCGCAGACGCATAGGTTGCAAGAGTGTGAGTCGAGGGGTCTGTGCCAAATCTTCCACCGGCCGCATCACACGCTGCTGCATCGCACCGCGATGCGCGACGATCATAGGCCAGCTATACCTCGCAGCCACGTAACAAGGCATCCACCCGTAACGCGAGTGCATCAGCGGGTTGGAATGTCTATTCGGCGTCGTCAGCCTAGACCTCAACCACGGCGATCCACGGGTCTCAGCAGCGTCGTGGCAACGCTGCAACAGCTGCAGCGACTCCTAGGCTAATCAGTTGCCTAGGGGGGCCGGGATGGCTAAATGAGTCTCAGACCCCCCTCACACTATTACACTTCCACACCACACACATTACATTCACCACATCATCATTCTACACCACATCATCATTCTACACCACATCATCATTCTACACCACATCTTCATTTCACATTCCACATCACACGCACACAATATCAACATCACGAATTTTACACACATGAGGACACCGCACAAAAAAGAACAAAAGGGACTGACGGACAAGGCACCAGCCTCTTTTGATTACGATCCGCGCGCATATACGCATCGATTGCCATCTCGTCGCTTGAATTCGGAATCCTCTACTTCACTTTCGTCGCTATTCAACGGGTGAGTTCGCGGGTTTGATACCCACTAGTATATGGCCGGCATCGTAAGTTTCTACTTACCTTCCTCAACAATTTAACGACGTAATATGTCTTTATGTAAAATGGCAGCTAAAACAGGGTTGCAATTATATTTTTGGGTGACATTGCACGCAAATATACATGGGTTTTGGTCTGACATATATTGCAGCCATTACAAATAGTTTTCTGCGTGTGTTTGTTATTGTGCCGGTGCACCAAGAGGAAATATATGCAATTCTTGCCCCGTGCAAGGGTTTTGCAAGAGCAAGAGAATACCCCTATTGTAAAAATGTATTTAGAAGCAAATACCACCTAGATATTTATGTATAGACATTTATAATGAAATAAGAAGTGCCGTACACATCTCCCCGCCTTTTCGTTGACGCGCACAACAAACCGTCAAAACATTGCTGGTAGAAAATACGATCCGTGCGAAAGAAACCAACGAACGATCACCGATTGTCACCGCTTCACTTGCGGCTCGAACAGCTTTGCAAACGAACCATCGTAAATATGAATGTTTATGTATGTGATTGCATAATTGACAAATATTTTAAATCGACAAAAACTATGTTGCCAATTTCGTAATTTTTTTCTGTTTTTTTTTTCCTTCCAGAAAGAATATCTGATAGTATTTTAATTGATGATTTTAGCTATTATCGCGAAAAGACACTTGCAGGCAAAGGCATGCTCGGGGATATGTTACATTTGAGCTTCGCCAATTAGACTGCCATTTTGATTGGTGATGCGTATGCTATTTGAAACGATTGTTGTTTTGCATAGAATAATATTTCAATTTTTTGTTTGTGACATATTAACATACATTATGTACGCATACGTGCTTGTGCCAAAAGTGGTGAAAAAACTAGTAGTCCAGTCAAAATAGGCTAAATTATGACTCAAGTTTGCATTAATTTCCAACAAGTCGGATTTTTGTGCAGGCCTTGGATCCGTCATTACAAATGACATGTCAAAAGTCCCCATCGATCCCACTTGTACGTTGTTTTTTATTCGAAGTCAAAGGTCACAAATTTGCGTTTTTTCGTATATCTCTAAAACAATGAGAGCTACCCAAAAATGGTGCAAACAAAATTTCTAGATAGTAAAATTGATGACGACCATGGCAAACAAAATAAGGACTAGGAATTGAGGGCATGCACTTGGAATGTGCGGTCCCTTAATTTGCAAGGTGCCGCTGCCCAGCTGGTTGATGTCCTCGGGAAAATAAAGGCTGACATCACCGTCGTCCAAGAAATGCGATGGACGGGACAAGGACAGAGACGAGTAGGCCTTTGTGACATTTACTACATTGGCCATATAAAGGAGCGCAAGTTTGGTGTGGGATTCGTGGTGGGAGAGAGACTCCGTCGCCGAGTACTATCATTAACTCCAGTGAATGAACGTCTGGCTCCAATCCGCAACAAAGCGAGGTTCTTCAACATATCGCTGATTTGCGCCCACGCCCCGACGGAAGAGAAGGACGATGTGACCAAAGATGCCTTCTATTAGCGCGTGATAGACGGAAGACACGTCTCGAGTGTTTAGATGTGCGTACGCTACGAGGTCCTAACATCGACTCGGACCACTATCTTGTTGCAGCCAAGATTCGCACCGGCCTCTGTGCAGCAAAAAACGCACGTCAAAAACCACAAAGAAGATTCGACGTCGAGAAGCTGCAATCAAAACAGACAGCCGAACGATTTTCTACTCGACTTGCACTCTTGCTCTCTGAGAGCACTCGGTATAAAGGAACTGTGGGACGGCATTTAAAACTCCTTACGTACAGCTGCAACCGAAACCATTGGTTTTCGGAAAATGCAAAAGAACAGCTGGTACGACGAGGAGTGCCGTATCGCAGCAGAGAAAACAGGTTGCCTACCTGGCAACGTTACGATCGACCCCAACACGTGCGGGATGGGATAGGTACCGAGAGCTGAAGAAGGGAGCGAGGCGCATTTGCAGACAGAGAATGAAAGAGGCCAAAATGCCTGAGTATGAAGAGCTTGACAAGCAGGGTGACAGGGGTAATGAGGGAACATTTCTCCAGCCTGCTGAATGACAGTGAAAGTTCAATGTCAGGAGAAGGTGAACCCGATTCCCCAATCGATGACGATGGAGCAGACGTTCCATTTCCCGACTATGAAGATGTTCGAACAGCAATTACCCGCCTGAAGAACAACAAAGCAGCGGGAGCCGATGGGCTGCCGGCGGAGTTATTCAAACACGGCTGCAAAGAACTAATAAGGAGTATGCATCAGCTTCTTTGTAAAATATAGTCGGACGAAAGCATGTCCAACGATTGGAAGCTCTGCAAAATTCACAAAAAGGGAGACCTCACAATCTGCGCCAACTACCGCGGGATAAGCCTCCTCAACATCGCGTAAAAGGTTCTGTCGAGCGTATTTTGTGAAAGATTAAAGCCCACCGTCAACAAACTGATTGGACCTTATTAGTGTGGCTTTAGACCTGGCTATATATATTAATATCATCGGCCTCAACACCCGCGACTTTAGTCCCGCTTTCTCCCGACTTGACAAGGAAGCAAAGCAAATGGGTCTGGCAGTGAACGAGGGTACGACGAAATATATCCTGTCGTCAAACAAACAGTCGTCGCATTCGCGACTAGTCTCCCACGTCACTTTTGACAGTCATAACTTTGAAGTTGTAGATAGTTTCGTATATTAGGGAACCAGCATAAACACCACCAACAGTGTCAGCCTGGAAATCCGACGCAGGATTACTCTTGCCAACAGGTGCTACTCGGACTGAGTAGACCATTGAGAAGGACCTAGTTTCGCTTGAAATATCCAATTGGCGCCACGTAGCGAAAATAAGAAACGATAATCGCGTAAGCGGTGTCTACGCCAGTAAAGAAGAAGATAGTTGTATACAAAAAAGATCTCAACACTTTATCTTCTATGGTTATTCTATGGCAGGATTCTGTAACCAGTCTCTAGTTTGAGACATTTTGACATTTTGAGGTAAAGTCTCAATTTGTGACTAGTTACTATTCACTAAACAGTCTCTAGCGTTAGTCTCAAAATATTGCCTCAAATTTGAGACCTGATAGTTAGTAGGTGACAAAACTGAAAAGAACTCTGGTCTGCCATTTTGAATGTACTGCATAGAGTTCATCATAGATATTAATCGATTGTCGTTTTTTTATATTTTGTTAGCAACTCAAACACGAAAAGTTTAAAAATAAATCACTTTTACATAAATTTCGTAAATATTATGAAACAGAGTCAACATATATTTTCATTTTTATTGATAATTATGTTTTTGACTATGTTATAGAAAATTTAATATTTGTTATCGACATATTTATTTTCATTCAAGTGTAGAAACATCCCTGAATAATGAAATGTAATAGATTTTGTGACTGTCACTTACAGAATAGCAAAATCGTCTCAAGTCTCAAAAATTGTCTCTAACTCAAAATCTCAAATTTAGAGACTTGAGACAGTATCACAGTACAGAATCGAACGGTTAAATATAGAAAATACGAATATGCACTCGTCCGTGACTATGATTTGAACAAAAAACATTAGAATATTGTTTTATTTGCTCCATGCGCACAGGTACGAGAAAAATATACAATTGTGAGTGAGTCATCGTCCGTCCCTAATTCTATTGGGCGGTTGTCCTTGAGAAACATCTGCCTGCGACTCTCCATTTTTCGGGTGGAAACCAGCCTATACCTGCCTGTTTGACTTGTAGTACGAGTATCAAACTGTTTGATTTGTATGATCAAACGTTAAACTTAAATAAGATTCTTTAGATCCTTACCACTGATGGGGGGAAAACAAAGACCTTATTCACGCTGAGAAATCTTTCATTCTAATTTTGTTTTTTAAATTTGTTAACCTTATATACTATTTTTGAGTTCTTAGTTTTCTAATTAAATATATATATATCTGTATGTACGGCACACCACATGGGGTTGTTTTCAACTATACAATACAATACATGTGTGTGTTGTCATATAATTTATGTTGCATGGTTTGGGTTGTTTTGTGTATTATTACACGCTGCAACTTTTGTTGCGGCAATTCTTGGTTTATAGACGAGGGGGCGACGAGGAGGGGAGAATCGCGCGGAATTTCCAGTGTTCAGCAACACGCTTTGTGTTCTTATTCGTAACAGTTCGCTGCGACGTTTTTCGGCACTCGTGTTCTTTCCTTCGTTGTACATCGTTGCATTTGCGTATATTTTTTTGAAATTAATAATTTGAATATATTTAAAAAATTTAATTTCATCTTTTGGTAAGTAATTTGCAAATATGTATGTATACAAATATACATAATATAATATAAATATTTTAGAAAATGGAGTATGACGAAAAAATCGAATTAATTAAAGATATTGTGAAATGTATAGAGGAAGCCATTCAAATTGATTCAGACGATAGTGAAAAGGGTGATATATGTGAAGGTCTGCTATATGATCTTTGTTTTAATTTTGAATTATAAATAAAATGTATTTCTTAAATGACAGAACTGATTAATATATGTGATAGAGTGGCCCAAATACCTATAATGAAAAATAAACGACAATGGGTTAAAGTAAAGAGTAGACAATGGGTTAAAGCAGAGAACGAACATTTATAGAGAAGGTTCATGGTGTGCCGATTGTCATCACGTTCCTCTTTTTGGAGGGGCTGAGTTTTCTATTAGTGGATTTCACCACAAAAATATTATTAGCGGATTTCACCAATATTTAACATGAAGGGGTCGAAAATAGCAGAATTGAGCATTTTCATTGTTAAATGAGAAAAGTGATGCTAATTTCAATGTTTACAAATGTACGCCTACAGATTCGCGTGTTTACAATGCGCAAACGACTATGGATATCATTTATAGATATTCTCCTTATACATATGTAGTTGATAACAAACTTATCCGTGTACATACATATGTATTCGCAATTTGACCTATTTAATGATAAATTCCATTAAATCTGTTGGAATTTATAATAATGATATATTTCAATTATTACCTAAATAAATATACATAGGTACATGTATATTGCGCATTAGAGGTTTTGATAACATTTTGAAGACCAAGCCGACGCACATATTCGCATATGAGTGTAATTATATGTATGTACATATAAACAGATTTTTAAAAACCATACCAGTAATAATAAAATTTTTTTTGATAAAATCCCGTTTTGATAAAATCTTAAAAGTCATATGCATATAATTATGTGTGCATGTAAACAGATTTTAAAAAACCGTACGTATAAAGTTCACATATTCACATACTTATGTATATATGTATGTAATTTTGTGTTCATGCAAACAAATTTGAAACAATCATTCGCATCATGTTTGTACATTTGTCTACACACAACTTTGTATGTAAATATATACAACAATGACATAATGTAAATATATACAACCATTCATACAAAAACTCCGTTGTCACGGACAAACAATGAGCTGTGCTGAAAAAAAATAAACGAATGGCCGCCGTTTGTCACCGCTTCCCTTGCCGCTGTACAGCTCCGCCAACAAACCAGCGTAAATATGTATGTTTGTGCGTGAGCCTGCATACATATCGACGCAGCTGCGAAAAAATACTTCAGAACTACAAACTATTTTTCACATTCCTTGATAAATACAGTCAATCCCGTTTATGTGCCACAATCAAAGATACAGATTTTTGTGGTTTGTCAAAAATAAAAATATAATATGGTACATAAGCGAGTGCGGATACTTAAGCGAGTGGTACTTAAAACAATAATTTCTATGTTTTCCAAAAAACAAGCCGTGAGATGTAGCAAGACATAGGCAGTTAAGAGGGATGATTTTCATTTAAGCGGAGTACTACTTAACCGGGACTGACTGTACACAAAAATCAGAAGAATATTGAATATTTTCTTTGAAAAATTTCTAGACTTGAAATTCGACAAATAAACTATGTTGTCAATTTTATTCTAATACTTGAATACTTATATTTGCGGCGTTGTCACTTTTTCCTTCTCATACAAATATCAGAAATTGTTAAATTTATGATTTTAGCTTTTGTCATCGTCGCGAAAAGACGCTTGTAGGCAAAGGCTTGTTCGGGGAGATGTGATAGTGTTTGTTTTTATCAATGAAGCAAGTTTGCCTGTTGAAAGTGCGCTTGCGTTCATGAATGAAAATATTGTTGTTAGGAGTTTTTCTACATATTTGGTCATCGACTATTTGGCTGCCATATTGACTTGTGACGCTGCTGACGCTATTTGAAACCATTGTTGTTTTTGTAGAACAATATTTGTAATTTTTGCGGGTGACATATTTATGTACATGTGAACGCATGTAAATATGTATGTTGTGTATGCATTATTTGTTCGGCAATGTCGTACACATATGCATATGCATGTACATATAGAGCAGTGCGCGCACACTTTTTACTGATAAATGATAATATCACGATTTGAATTTGAATTCTACTTACATGTGTATATGTATATAATGAAATATTATTTTGGATAATAAATTGACACTGTAGTTTCATCTAAAATTAAAAGAAACGACATTTAATGTCAATTATTTCTCTATTTTACTGAAATTGCATGTGCTTTCTATCGTCTGCTCCTTTGTATACGCATGTTTATACCTTGTAATACATGTGGTGACCTCTATCGATTATATTAAATGTACCTAGTGACATCTACTGTTAGTAGATGTACAATGAATGGAAAGAATATTCTTTTCATTACATCTCCCCCCTTGACTGAGTTTTTTTGACGTACAAAAAAAAGTTCTATAATTACCTAATCTCATCTTTAGGAGCTGGTAGTAGTTTTGATACATGGAATAAATTTGATTCCGCTTTTTTATATCCTGCACTTATTTTAAAGATACATTTTGATATTTTCTCAAGTATTTCAAAAGGACCGCTTCTTATTTCGCTTAATTTCTTTCTATTCAGTTTGTTACCGTTTTCAACAAATACTTTTTCTCCGATCTTAAATTCATACTCGACTCTTGATTTATCAAACAATTTCTTATTATAATTGTGGGACCTTTGACTATTTGTAAACGCGATTTCTCTATCATGTTTTAGGTCTTTATGTTCTTTATCCAGCTCTTTTGGCAGAATTTTTACATCGTCACCCTCTAACAAATATTTTGGACTGAATTTTGTCACGGAATGCACCGTTTCGTTGTAACGCTTTGTGCATTCGTGAGCTATTGTTGTCCACGCAGTTTTTGTTTCTCCTTCATTATATTTACATCTTATCCTATTAATCATCGTTTGATTTAGTCTCTCATTTAGGCCGTTTGAAAAGGGAGTATCAACCGAAGTGAATATTATTTTTATGCCTTTTTCCTGTAGAAACTCTTTAAACTCTGTAGAGTTTATTCCAGGGTATTGATCGGCTAGTATTATTTCAATTTTGTACGATTTTATTACATTTTCTACGAGTTTTGTGAAGTCTCTTGCCGATTGAGTCTGTGATGTTAAGATATAGGCATATCGCGTGAAATGGTCTGTTAGAAGATGCAAATATCTCTTCGTTGATCTAGAACCGCCGAAACCACCAATTGTATCTATGGATACTATTTCAAAAGGTTTTTCTGCTGGTCCTAAATGAGACATTAATCCAAACTTTTCCTGGCCTCTAGTCTTATTTTTTATGCATATGGTACATTTCTTACAACTCTCTTTTATGTGTGTTGTCATATTTTTAAACGTGAAGTACGGGCTTATTTTGCTTTTTATTTGTTCTCTACCTATGTGACAGTAATGGTTATGAATTTTCTTTATTAATGCAACGCCCATGTTTTCCGATAGCAGAATTTTGTTTGTCTTTTTTTTTTTTTTATAATATATTTTATCTGTTAGTACCAATTTCTCTTTTTTTGTTTGTAAATCTGGGTTTTTTTTCTGGTCTTCCAAGATTTCGTTTAAGCTAACGAGATTCACAATTTTTAGGGTTTTGTCTTCTTCCTCGGTTGGTTCGAGAACTGGATTCCGGCTCAAACAATCGGCTTCAGTATTATATTTTCCCGGATTATATTTGATATCAAAATTGTACTGTGATAAAAAGAGTGTCATGTTTCCGAGTTCTTCATCTGTTCGTGATTTTATATTTACTTGCAACAGAGGTTTGTGGTCAGTAAAAATAGTGAATCTCTTTCCCATTAGTCGGTATTGCCAGTATTGTATAGCCTCCTTTATAGCTAAACATTCTAAGTAAATAGCTTTCTTTTGGGTTTGACTTTTTGTCAGTTTTTTCGAAAAGTATGCAATAGGTTTTTCGTCCCCGTTTTCTTGTGGCTGTTTTAGAATCGCTCCGAGTCCTTGTATGCTTGCGTCAGTGTATATGTGTATTTGTTTATCCGGATCGAAGATCCCCAACACTGGTTTTGAGCATAGAAGGTTTTTTATATTATTAAATGAGTTTTGACATCTTTCTGTCCATATAAAATTTTGATCTTTTCGTAATAAATTATGCAAAGGTTCCAGAATCTTTGTGCTATCTTTGATATATTTGTTATAAAAATTTATTTTTCCAAGGAATTGACGAATATTTTTTCTAGTTTTCGGGGTCGGAAAGGCCTTTATAGCTACTAAATTATCATTTATTGGATATATATTATTATTTTCTATTATGTGGCCCAAGTATTTTACTGAACTTTCCGCAAACGTGCATTTTGAAAATTTAAGTCTAAATCCTTCCTTCAATACAGCCTCCAGCAATTGGCCGACGTGATTCACATGTTCATCGAAACTTTTAGAAAAAACAAGAACATCATCAATATAGTTTACTGTGAAATCCTTTAGTTTATTTTTCCTAATAATATTACTTAATATCCGTTGAAAAATTGCTGGTGCAGTTTTCAGGCCAAACGGTAAGCAGGTCCATTGAAAGTGACCCTCTTGAGTTACGAAAGCTGTCTTTTGCCTATCTGTAATCTTTAGGGGAATTGACCAAAAGGCAGAATTTATATCTAATTTTGTAAAATATTTACAATTTCGCGCTTTTTCCATTATGTCCTCGATTAGAGGAAAAGGTTGAGATTCAGGTATTACGATTTTGTTCAATTCCCTAAAATCTATACACAGTCTAGATTTCGTCCCTTCGTCCCGTTTGTATGCCAATGTGACTGGGGCAGCAAAGGGGCTATATGACTCCTCGATCAGGTCTCTTTCTAACAGCTTCGCTATCTGCTCCTCTATTTCTTTTTTATCATCTATAGTACACCTATATGGACGTTTACTGGGGTATTTTTCAACGACTAGATCTATGTGAGCTTCATAGATCCGCACTGTCCCTATATCGTATTTATCTTTGGCGGATACACTTTTGTATCGTTCAACTAATTTATTTATTTCGTTTTTTTCTTCACATAATAAGTGGTTAATTTGAATTTGGAAATTTTCTTTTACTATATTTTCATTGAAATTTATAACAAATCTCCTATCATTATTCTTTTTTATCGTTTCTTTTGAAATATTTTCTTGGTTATCAATTTCTTTTGTGTTCAAACAACTCTGTTTGACGTTTAAATTCTCGTCGGGAGTCAATTTGAATTCTTTTATTGAATCTAAACCAAGTAGGAGATCGTATTTGAAATTCATATCATCAACAACAAATATTTTAATTTTTTTTTCCATTTCGAAAATTTTTAGTTTTACCTCTATCCAGCCTTCGGCTTTCTTTACACCACTGATTGTTTGTAAATTATTAGTATTATTTCCCTGATTATTGACTACGTTCTTTTTTTTTCAAGAATTTTGAATTGATTAATGACACGTTTGATCCGGAATCATAGATTCCGTCCAATTCAAGGAAATCATTGAGTAATACTTTTATTTTAATCAGTGGTGTCAAGATTAGTTTTTTGGACTCTCGTGTTCTAGTTCTACCTCTAATTCCGCGTTATTGACATGTTTGATTTTTTCATTTTTTTGTTCTCCATTTTCTTTATTCTTGAACCAGCAGTTCGATTCCGAGTGGCGCCGTCCGGGCTTATTATTTTTTTCACATATTGTGCATGCATTTTTCTCAGGTTTGGTCTTTTGGGTATCGGTTTTTCGTTCTTTTTTTTTCTCCGCCAGGTGTTCCAGTTTTCCCAACGCGCCGAATAAGTTTTCAGTTTTTTTCAATGATTCACGATCTAGCTTATCAGTAATAAAGTTTGGCAGAGCTGTTGTAATCAGGTCGATCAGCATTCCCGTGTCCGTGGTTTTACGAATTTCTAATAATAGTCGTTCTTTTTTTACCGCGAAGTCTACCAGAGACCCCGAATGGTATTTATACCCCAATGCATACCTGACAGGTGCCCAACCCTTACTTGCGTAGGTTTCGATAAAATTGTTTTTCCATTCTGCCCAATTTGAATTTATGGTCAATTTCAGCATCATGGACGAGTACCAGTCAAGACACGACCGGTCTAGAAATAATTTAAACATCTCAATCATCTGATTCTCTTTTACCTCCAATCTTCTGCATTCAGTATCAAATTCTCGTATCCACTGCTCCGCATTTGGGTTTTTGTTCGAAAATTTATCTATAACGAATTTCTCAGCTTTTTTACTTAAATTCTCTGTGCTGTTCTTCTTTTTTTCATCAAGTAGTTGTTTTAAAAGGTCTTTTAGTAACCCATCTTCTGGCTCAACCTTGTCTTGGATTTGTTCAAGGAATGTGTCCTTAAAAAGCATATTTCCTGCCTTATCCATATAGCATTGGTTTAGCTCTGGGGTCAATAAAATCCAAACGCTCCGTTTTTCATGTCGTTTGGTCAACGTTTCCTTTACTCTTGCGAACTCACTCGTTCCTTTTAATGTGGTATGGAGTGAGGTAGGTTGTTGATCCTCTGGGATCTCAAATTTTTCTCCCAATGTATTTTCTATTTGGGTTACGGCCATAAAATTACTCTTACCTCCTTGTGCGGCTTTGATAACGAAGGTAAATTTCAACTTTTCCATTGTGATTATATTCTCCTTTATTTTTGGTTATGTTATGACGCAAATGTCGTTTTATAATGAAATATTATTTTGGATAATAAATTGACACTGTAGTTTCATCTAAAATTAAAAGAAACGACATTTAATGTCAATTATTTCTCTATTTTACTGAAATTGCATGTGCTTTCTATCGTCTGCTCCTTTGTATACGCATGTTTATACCTTGTAATACATGTGGTGACCTCTATCGATTATATTAAATGTACCTAGTGACATCTACTGTTAGTAGATGTACAATGAATGGAAAGAATATTCTTTTCATTACATGTATATGTAACTATGTGCTAATATCTAGATGCGTATGAAAATTTAAGTGAAGAAATGTAATTTACATACAATATTATAGTAATATATTAAGTTTTTTAGGATATTATGATAGTATGTCATAATATATATATATATAGCATAAGTATATACAAACATATTGTATGAAATTACATACATATATTATAGTATCAAACAAAAGAAATATTTAAAAAATAGCTTTTTTTCGTACATTAACTACAATTATTGTTTTGGAAATAGCATAATTTAATTAGAATATTATCAGTTTTGCATGTATTTATAAAAATACGCAAAATGATAATCATCAATTAATATGATGACATGTAAAAATATAAGCAAAAGGCCAACATACGTCTGTAATAGCAATGTATATTTCAGAGCATAATTTTCATTAAATGCTAAGCTCTGTTCACGCGCCACTGTTAACATTTATCCTTCGGAGCTAGCTGTGGTGAAACACGCTCATCGCATTTTGTTAGCTTTTGACAGTTTACTCGCTTGTCCGCTGTTGGACCTTTTCTATAAATATACGTTCTCTGCTGCAGCTCGAAAGAACAAAACAGAACCGTTTCTCCGTGGAGCAAAACAAGCAAGTCAGGTCAGGTTGAAGTGGAATGCTAGAGTTCATTAAGCAATAAAGAATAAAGCGAGTAACAGCTGTGAAAGTAAAAAAAGCCATTTTTACTAATTTACATATGTAATATGATCTGTACATATGCATATCCACTGTGCATATGCAATACTTAAAAGCATATTCCAAAAATTTTGCATATTAAGGTATTTTCTTACATTTTAATCCATAACAAAACAGGAATCCTTATTTTGTTTACAAAAACGATTCTATAAATCAGTTGATACATACACATATGGTCAAAATAATAAGTACATTCCTTTAGGCTGCATTCATGATTGAATTTTGAATATTTGGTGAAGTACACGAATGCAACTAAGGGTTAATTTTATTAAATTCAATGTTGTAGTACCTTTTATAATGAAAAGAAAATACTGAATCCCCTGTTTGTAGCGTGGCAATTGATTGTTGATGCTCGTGTTTCTAATTGGTCAAAATAATAAGTACATTGGTAATTGGTTTAAGATTTTCAGCAAATCGGACGATTTATTGTAATGGTTTGCTCTTTCGGTTGTATAGCTCCATGTTTAAAACGCATTGAAAACTAAAAAATTGTACAGATGGGTAGAAAAAAGCATTGCAGTGCGGAGGAAAAGGAAATCGTCTTAAATCTCAGAAAAGAGGCCCAAAGTCTTAGGAATATCGCTAAAACATTAGACCGTTCATTGTATTTCGTGCAGAATGTCCTAAAGATGAAAAAGAATGTTGTAACTCGCGGTCGACCAAAAAAGACATCAACAACAACGGACAACCGTATCGTCACTTTTGGAAACTTTGCAACATACCGTGTGAGGCAGACGTGTTTTTTGTTTGCGATCCTGAAACTTTGTGTATACTTCCAGTTTCTTATTGTGAAAAATAGTGGTTGTTCGTGTAAAACATCCCATATAGTGAACCACATGCGTGGATACCAAATCTAGAGGAAAAGATAAGCACACATTGGTTTTTTTGGCACGATTCCGATTACTTTGGCGGAGGGGTAAAAAAACCGAATTTCCGTATAAATAGGGGATGTACGGATAGGGGAGCTTCTCCAGAGGAGGAATATCCAAAAATAATGAAAAAATTACTAATATTTTTGAAAATATTCACGATTAAAAGTTCAAAAATTTGCACTAAGAAAACACGTTATTTCTCTATGTTTCACAAAATTTTTTCACATTTTTTACTTTGTGTATTTAAATACACACTCTAAGCTTTGAAATAAGCTTACATTTCACTTTTATTTTGCTATATTTTACCTAAATTTATTAATTTAGAAATCACTTAGCACACTCATCGTTGAAAAGGTTAGATTGTTTACAATTATGAGGAAAACGAGCCTTGCCACATCTTAAACGGTAAATATGTAGGATTTTTAACAATTTTTCCTTGTTTGTTTTATCGCGTGATTCTTTTTTCTATATTAACTATAAAAAAATACTTTCTACATATGTATAAGTGTAGTACGTAATTTATCTGACTGAAGTACTTTCGCGAAGTACTCCTTTCTGCTTTGGCGGCTTTCGGCCGCGCTTTAAAAAAATAACCCTGGTCGAGCGAATACCCAGGGTGACTGAAGTACTTTCGCGTAGTACTCCTTTCTGCGTTAAAAATAAAAAATATATTGACTTTTTGTCATAAAGTGGTGAAAGTGGTTATATTCTTTGGTTATTATGCACTCATATTCAAACAAAATTTAAATTTTCGTTATAAAATTGATAAATTTTGATTATTATTTCTGTCAGCGATTTCCATTTATTTTTTATGATACATTGGTTTGTATTTTAGGTGACGATGTATATATTATTATATTTAAAATATGAGTTTTGGATATAAAGTGGTTATATTTTACGGTTATCATGCACTCATACATATTGAAACAAAATTTGAGTTTTCGTACTGTACCGTAACCTTACAACCTTTATTACGTAACATTATTATATAATATTACTTATACATATGTACATATAATATTGTTATATAATATTACTAATACATGTATATAATATTACTTATTTGCTTAATAAATTTAAAAAAGAAAATATCCATATGCATGAATAGAGGAATTTCAGCGAATTGCCTTGTCATCACATGGCAGCGCTCCATTCCTTCGTAATTTTTGGTAAACAAATGAGGTTCAAACGAGTGTAAAATGTAATTTTTAAAATAAAGATTTTTTAAATAAAAAAACCTGCTAAAAGTGTAAAATGCGGATTTATTTAAAAGATCATAGTGTAATTTAATTAATTTGAAGGGAAAAATGTGAATAAAGTGGGTTTAACGTGGTGAAATAGCTTCTTGAAATGTTCAAATTTTGCGAATTTTTGAACTTTAAGGTCGAATATCTTTGTAAACTAAGCGTTTGCGGTACCTATAACCCTATATATTTTTTAATCAGGAGGACTTCACCTTCCTCTTACAACGGTACCTTCAAATCGCGGCACCAAAGAAATCGGAATTGTGCCGTTTTTTTAATAACATTAACTTCATTTGCACTTACCTTTCCGTTTTTTGGGCAAAATTTTGCCAATATAGTCTTTTCCCCTTCCAATAACGTGCACTTAATAATTTTTTATTCTGCCGTTTTTTGTGTTGATCGATCAGCTGTTCCCCTCCTCGTGTTTTCATTTTCCTTTTGTATTGCAAATTGCCAAGCATCGAAAACACAATTCAGCTGTTTTTTCTTATGGTTTTGGCATTGCCAAACATCTTTTTTGTTGTTTTTTTTTTTAATTTTTATTTTATTTAAGTAGTAAAGTTTGGGACAGAACATATACACTAAAGGGTGTTTCCAAACTATTCTCTCGCAGAGGATATGGCCTCTGAAAATAGTATTGGGCTAACACCGGAGAATCCTTTCCGAAGGAACTCCAAAATAATGAGAACGCCGCCCAATGGTAAAAATGAGGAGTCCGCCGCTGCTGGACCAAATAAGCGAGGAGATATTGCTGCCCAAGAAAGCAAAGGAGCTTGAAAAAGATGAAACGGTTAGCATCCTTTACAACCTCAGCAAAAAAATTAAAGAGTTAGAAATGATGATGGCCGGCCAAAAGCATATCAATCAAGCTATGCGCGAATTAGTAAGCAGCATAGTGACATTATATGCCAAAACGGAAAAATTGGGAAATCAAGCGAGAAGAGTTATGTTAGGGAAACCATCGCAAGTATTCAACATTGGAAGAGATGATAATACCCCTAAAAGAATGCGAGAGGCACCAGGCTATCTACCACCTACCAAAAAGCAGAAAAATGTAAACGAAAAGCCGCAATTGTTGTACAGTGGAGCAGCAAAATCAACCCAAGAGAATAATACGACTAGTCTAACCACAAGTGAAAGATGGGAAGATGTTGTAAAAAAGAAGAAACCTTTGGAAAGGAAAATCAGAACAAAACCAGATGCCATAATCATAACAAAGAAGGATGGTGCATCGTATGCAGATATTCTGCGAAAAATTAAGAGTGACAGCGGGCTTGAAGTACTGGGTTCAAATGTAACCCTAATTCGCAAAACGCTAAAAGGAGATTTACTTATTGAACTTAAAAATCGAGCAGAGATGATGGCCGAATCTTTCCAAAGCGCCCTGGAGGGGGTGGTTGGCGAAATGGCTAAGATACAGACCCACAACGTCACGATTACGTGCAAAGACCTCGATGAAATTACAACTACCGAAGAAATCTGCGCAGCACTAAAAATAGAGTGCGGAATCGAAAATCTGGAGATATCGAGTGGGAAAAGTCTGCGAAAAACGCGTAGTGGCACGCAAATAGCACTTGTATGCATGCGTGCTCAAGATGCCAAGGCCGCACTTAAAATAGGGAAAATAAAGATTGGGTGGTTGATCTGTCACCTTCGAGAATATTCGCCTGTTCCCAGATGCTATAAGTGTTTCCACCTGGGTCACATGGCGCGAAATTGCTGCAGCTCGACAGACAGATCTTCACATTGTACACGTTGTGAAACCGCGGGACATTTAGCGAAGGTATGCACAATCGTTCCGAGCTGCATGCTCTGCAAAGGGGAGCACTCCGTATTGAGCACGACTTGCCCAAAATACCTCAAGATGATGAAGTCTCTAAGTAAATGAGGATAATACAATTAAACCTTAACCATTGTGCAGCGGCTCAGGATTTGCTAGAACAGACAGTCATAGAAGAGAACATTGATGTCGCCATACTAACTGAACAATACTCCCAGCATCCGGAAAGCACATGGATTGCAGATAAATCTGGCAAAGCAGCAATATGGTCCTGCAAAGGTCAACCTTTTAAGACCTGCTCCAGAGAAGCTCATAACTGCTTCACATGGGCGAATATACATGGGATATATTTTGTAAGTTGCTATGCTCGTCCCAGCGCAGCAATCACCGAAGATTTTCTTTTAAGACTTTCATTTGAAGGCAAAACATTGATCATAATAGCGGGTGATTTTAATGCTTGGTCAACTGCATGGGGCACAAAATACGTACCAAAAAGGGAATAAAGGATCTATCATTGACATTATGTTTCCAAATGTTTCGCTTAGTAGGCACATTAAGTGGGCTGTGTCAAACATATACACAAACAGCAATCATATGGCAATTATAGCACAATTCTCGTACTCCCGTGAGCCCGAACTTCTTAGCAGAAACACTTTCCGAAAGCGAAGCTGGAAGCAACAGGAGTTCGACTCAGACTTGTTTGAGCTAGTCTGGACTGCATCAAAAGTATCAGGTGACGACGCCGCCCACTTGGTATCGACAATGCGAATGATACGAACGAAAATCGCCTCAGAGATGAATTCAAAAGCCACAAGAAGCTCCTAAAGTCGGCAATTACCCGGAGCAAAAAATCATGTTTTGAGAAGCTCTGTGAGGAAGCAAACATTGATCCTTGGGGAACTGCTTACAAAATCTGTATGTCGAGATTTAAAAATAAGCAGCAGCCACCTAAAGATGCCTCTTTTATGGGAAAAGTCGTCGAAACATTGTTCCCGAGACACGACCGGATTTCCTATGTTAAGCGACGAAACGAAGCTGCAGTTTCACCCCCGTTAGTCACGGAAGAAAAGCTATTGGCCATAGCTAAGAAAATCAAAAACACCAAAGCGCCTGGGTTGGATGGGATACCAACTATAAGGTATAAGCAATAAGCTCAAAACCTCAACTATTCGCTAAAATGTACAACGCGTACATAAAGGAAGAGGTGCTCCCCGACGAGGGAAAGTACAGCGATTGGTTCTGCTTCCAAAACCAAAGAAACCACCTGAAGAACCCTCATCGTACCGACCACTGTGTATGCTGGACACAATGGGCAAAGTGTACGAAAATATAATAAGAAACCGCTTGGAGTTAGCAATCCAGAAAGCCGACGGATTATCAGAGAGACAATACGGCTTTATAAAGAAGAGATCCACTATTGACGCACTACGAGAAGTCGTTGATACTGCGAAATGTGCAGTAAGTAGCAAAAGATGGAAAGGTGGCACAAAAAAGTACTGCGCGCTGATTACCCTGGATGTCAAGAATGCGTTCAACTCGGCAAAATGGGCACATATAATCAAAGCCCTGGATGAAATACGCGCCCCTGAATACCTCATAAACATTACATTGAGCTATTTTAAAAACAGAACGCTGTTTTTTGATACAGACGAAGGTACTAAGAGCTACACTATCTCGAGTGGAGTACCCCAAGGGTCGGTGTTAGGCCCACTATTATGGAACCTCATGTATGACGGGGTGCTAAAAAGACAGCAACCAACAGACGTGAAACTAATAGCGTATGCAGACGATCTCATGGTAGTAGCAGTGGCCAAACAATTAGCCGACCTTAGAAACAAATGCAATGAGTGCTTAAATGGTCTACGGCATTGGTTCTCTTCTGTGAGTCTGGAACTGGCGGAGCAAAAAACTGAAGTTTTGCTCATAAGCACCAGGAAGGTAGAAGAACAAATAGAGCTCACCATAGGGGAGTGAGAGATTACTTCGCAGCCGCAGCTGAAGTATCTGGGAGTAATATTAGATTCTAAACTAAAATTTAAAGAACACCTGGAGTATTCCTCCAGTAAAGCAAACAAAATTTACAATGCTCTATCGAGAATGATGACCAATACAGGCTGTGTGCATTCCAGCCGGCGATTCTTAATAGCGAAAGCAATGAGTTCCGTAATACTGTACGCAGCACCAGTATGGATACAGGCAATGGACATAAAGGCGTATGCTAAACAAATAATTGCAGTGCATAGGATTTCTACAATTCGAGTAATAAGTGCTTACCGGACTACATCAACCGACGCTGCTGAAGTACTAGCCAGCATGCCGCCCATTGACATCCAGGGAGATGAACTCGAGCGTTTATCATCTATCAGCGCCTAAAACAGTATCGGCAAAGACAGAGGAGAGGACCATAAGCATTAAAAGGTGGCAGGAGCGGTGGAATTCCTCATCCAAACTGCTTTGGACCCACCGACTGATACCGGACATCCACTCGTGGATAGACAGACGACATGGGGACCTAGACTTTTATCTGACCCAAATACTTAGTGGACATGGGTGCTTTAGAAGCTACCTTTTCAGATTCCACAATGGCATTAGTCCGAACTGTCCGACATGTACAGAGCATATAGAAGACTCTGAGCATGTACTATTTTATTGCCCTCGATTTTCAAATACAAAGGAAAAACTAAAAACCACACTCGGTGGTAGTTTTACGGTCGATAATTTAACGACACTCATGTGTCAGCCGACTGATAATTGGAAAGCTGTCAGCGAAGCGTCAGCATCCATAATGACAAAACTGAGACTTTTTGAACAAATTAGGCGTCCGTCAGTCCGTACAATAGAGGAGACTTAAATGTCCTGTCCCTCCCACGAAGTAATACTTAAACGGTGGTTCCGTGGGAGAGTCTTGAGTTGGGAGTAGGTTAGGTTTAGCGGATTAAAGTTCCGCACTCCGGCTTTCGATGCTTCCCCCTATTATACAAAAAAAAAGAACTCTTGGTAAAAAGGACCCATTGGTATCTTCAAGGATAATATCAGCCGATATCGGAACGTTTGTCGTCCGAAAGGCAAAGAATTGCATTCACAGTCTACAAAAAGACCGTTAAACACGGTGGTGGCAACATAATGGTCTGGGGCTGCTTTTCGTGGTATGGTGTAACATAAATAGATTCGAATATAAAGATATCTTGGAAAACACGATGCTGCAATATGCTGAGGAAAGTATGCCACTTATATGGAAATTTCAGCAGGATAATTATCCTAAGCATACGTCGAGGTTGGTAAAAGATTGGTTCCAGGACAATGGTGTGACTTTTCTTAAAAGGCCATGTCAATCTCCCGAGTTGAATCCAATTAAAAACTTTTGGGGAAGCTAAAGCAACGGATTGGGAAGCAATCGTTCCAAAATAAGGATCAGTTAGGGAGTTTTGTTGAAAAAACCTGGTACGAGCCTACAATTGATACGTGGCGCAAACTTATCTCCAGTTTTCCAAAACGAATCTCAAAAGGAATTGAAAATAATGGCGAATATACCAGATACTGATGAAAGAAGTAAATAAAAATCAAATAGGAGCCAGAAAACTCAAATTAATACGTTTTTTCATTCACAGATACCTGATGTACTTATTATTATATTTTGTCCACCCATATTTTTTGTCTTTTTGAAGTTATACTTCTTATACGAGTTCGGAAAAGGTTGAGTTAAATTCATAAATGAGCAACCTCTACCAACAACACAATGTTGCCATGCTTATGCTATTGTTGTTTTTGTAGAACAATGTTTCAATTTTTGGTTGGTGACATATTCAATTAAAAATAAATTCTGTTGGGATTCGAACCTACGTGCTCGTCGTAACTTTACAAGCGCTTACCACCAACACCTCCATTGACAATTGCATTGCGTTGTCGTAATTATGGTTTGGTTATGCATGAAAGAAATATACAATGGATCGCGGATTGTTACTTCTTTCCTTGCTGCTGCGCATATGTATGTTTGTATGCTTGTGTATTATTGAAGTTATACTTCATTTTCTTTCGTTTGTCTTTCATGTCTGCGAATTCTCAACTATTTTGTGTGACTTTTGTTTGAAATACTCTGCGTTGGCCTTTGAAAAATTAAGACTATACATCATTTCTGTAGTTAGTCTTCATTGTTTGGAAATCGACCCGCGATGACGAGGTATATCGTTTTATCTGACAGCGTGAGATTTATGAACTTCATTTCTAATTTTGTTTTGTGGCATATTAGAAATGATGTTTCTTCGAATATCGCTCACTTACAACGGATAAAACGACTTCTGAGTGGTGCTTTTAATAAATAAATTCCAAGGTTTTGCACAAAAATAGTGCAGTCAATAAGTACAGTACGCTTATGTATGCTTGCGCATTACTTTTCTTTCGTTTGTCTTTCATTTTTGCGAGTTCTCAACTTTTTTGTGTGACTTTATTTCTTTCGTTTCTGTTTCATTTCTGCGAATTCTTTGAATTTCTGAACGCGCGCATGCGTATACATACATTCATATGAGCATGTGCAGATACACAAGATAGAATAGAAGATGTATGCCTTTTAACATCGTATACTATACTAATAAATTTTTTTCTTACTAATAGAAATTAAATTTAGCACAGCAATATTATGTATATGTATATTAGGTAAATTATGTGATAAATTTAATTTCTATTAGTAAGAAAAATATTTATTAGTATAGTATACGATGTTAAAATGCAAAAATTAAAGACTAAGTCCGTCGAGATTCGAACCTGCGTTCACATTGTGACTTTTCATGTACTACTTTCCATCAACACCACCATTGACACTTTCGTGGCGTTGTCTTAAGTATGCAGCAAAGTTATAATATTGGCTGTTAAGAGTGATGAAGGAGGGATTTGATTTTCATTTATGCGGAGTACTACTTAGCCGGAATTGACTGTACACATGAATCAGGAAAATTGAATATTTTCTTTGAAACATTTCTTGAATTGAAAATCGACAAATAAACTATGTTGTCAATTTTATTCTAATATATTTTAATACTTATATTTCCGAGGTTGTCAGTTTTTCCTTCCCATACATTTCAGAAATATATTCAATTTATGATTTTTAGCTTTTGAAATCGTCGCGAAAAGACGCTTGTAGGCAAGGCATGCTCGGGGAGGTGTAATGGCAATAATTGTAATTTTTGCGGGTGACATATCCACATGTGAACGCATGTAAGTATGTATGTTGTGTATGCATTGTTTGTGTGGGAATGTCATACGCACATATTTACATGTGTACTCATATTGTAAGTATGTATGATGATTTTTGAGACATTGTTGTTTTTCCAGAAGAATGTTTGTATTTTTTTTTACATGAGTACGCATATATTATTTGTGTGAGAATGTCATACGTACATACATACATATGTGTGTACGTAAATACAGAGAAGCGCGCGCTTTTTATATTACTGATAAATGATAATATCTTGATTTGAAATTGATTTGTACTTGAATACATACATATCTGCAGGATAGATGTGTATGAAAGTTTTAAATGATAAGAGGTATGATTTCATATATTATTATGGTAATATATTATGTTTTTAGGATATTACTATAATTTTTCATATATGTATATAGCATATATACATGCATACGAAATTATATAATATTATCAAAGATAAGGAATGTTTAAAAAGTAGCTCATTTGCCCATTAACTACAAATATTACCATGAAAATAGCATGATTTAATAATAATGTTATCAATTTTGCATGAATTCACAAAAATTCGCAAAATTATATTCATATCAATTGATATGATAGCATGTAAAAGTATAAAAATATAAGCCAAAAGGCCAACATGCGTCTGTAAAAGCAATGTACATATATGTATTTCTGAGCATAATTTTCATTCAATGCTCAGCTCTGTTCACAAATTTATGTTAAAATTTCTCCCGCCGAGCCAAAAGTGGTTAAATCCACTAATAGAAAATTCATGGCTCTTGACAGTTCACACCAGAGATAAAGAGATGTTTAACTCCTCTCTCACTGGAAGTGAGAGAGCAATTGCTAAACGTCAAAACCTACTGAACTTTGACAGCTAATCGAGTTCAGTAGGTTTTGACGTTTATCAATTGGAAACGAGCGAAGGCCAGATTGAAATCTTACCAAAAAAAATGTGTAAACGGAGGGATTTGTTGCATCGTTCAAGACCACTTATAAAAAATGTTAAACAATGAAAGTTAAATAAATTTGTGAAATTTAAAGATATTTGATGAAACGTTTTGTAATTTGAAGCATCATAGTTTTATTTTCAATGGAAAATGATTAAAAACATTTAATGATTGAGAGCTAACAAGCTTAAATCCTATTATTGGGTACTGAAAGGACAAAAGTCAGTTGTTATAATATTCTTTAAAAAGATTTAATTAGTTTCTTCGTATAATAAATAACCACTATTTAGTAATTTTTATTCGTACTAAATGTTGGGTATTGGGTTGATAAATACCCAAAAATTGTTATTTCGTTCAATCTGACAATAATGGAAAATGTTATAAAAAACGCTAATTTTGAGGCGCTCTCACACTGGAATAAGTTTGACATCCCTTTATTCCTGGTTCACACGCTTGTCCGTAGTTGAACCTTCTCTATATTATACGTTCTCTGGTTAAAGTAAAGTGAAAGAGAATGAGAAAAAAACTCGAACAGAGTTGCGCAACACAAGTTGCTCGTGTGAATGTAATGGGAGACAGCAAAAGAGAATCGCCCGAGAATTAGCAACAAAAGTTGACGCGTGTAGTAATAGACTTTCAAGTGCACATGTCATCAGTGCTGCCAACTTTTCACCAGGAAAAAAAGCTGTTTTTGACGGGAAGAATGGAGAAAAAAGCTAAAAAAATTATTAAAAAAATCCAAAAAAAAATCTAAAAACAAATGTATCAAAAATAAGAAAAAATGTCTAAAAAAAATAACAATTTATTAAGTTCATTTTTGTTTAGAAGATTTCCATTAATTTATCTATATCGTCTTGGTCTGTCTCATTTTCGTATGACATATTCGTGCCTATCATCTGCAGATATTTTACAGGCACTTCATAGTCGACGCAGCATTTTCCCATCCTTCGAAATCCATTTCTGTATATTAAAATAAAAATGAATAGAATATATCTTTTTCTTGAAATAACACTTTACCTTATGCTTAGAATGCTGTTAGTCGTGGCTAGGACTATTGAATTTCGTAATTTTGATTTAATTAGGTTAACCTGGCTAAAAACCCTTTCTATCTCCGCGTTTGACCAGGGTAAACACAATATTTGAATGGCCACAGTTGCCAACTCAAAAAATCTGCGGTTTCCACCAGAATCTTTAAAGTTTAGCAGATAGAATTTACGCGCCCTTTTTAAATAGAGATGGAACCACTAAATAGAGATTACATTCGCGTATATCGAGAAAAACAATCGATCCGCCACCACATTTTCTGGTTTGTTTGTAAGTGACTATCGTAAAGCTGCCACTTTTTCATATTTTTTGTACTTAAGTGTTAACAACACAAAAAAAAGTCAGAAAAAGCCCACTGAATTTCTAAAAAAGCCAGAATTCCCGCTTTTCCCAATTCCCCCCAATTCTCAAATTTTTCCAGCAGTTAGCCTTCGAAAAAAGCCAGTTTTGACGGGAAAAAATTCAAATTGGCAGCACTGCATGTCATTTGTAATCAATTGCCCAAACCTAAGTAAATATGTACATATGTTTCTTATATTTCTTGAGTGTATGCGTATTACATATTAATGCATGCGTGCCTCATACATATACTTATGTATGTATGTTGCATATAAATGCATATATTTTTATGTGTTTATTTATGTACTTATGTTTTGTATTGTCTCTGCCTTATCTAATTTATGTGGACTGTATAATTTATTACAATAACTAGAATATTTCTTATCTTATTTAACATTTGTAAAGAATATAAAAATTTCTAAATATGAGCGTATTGGTACATTCCGCCTTTTTGAAACAATGAACATGTTCAATTTTGAACACTGCCCTTCCCGAAGAACATAGCTTTAGTAAATGCAGTCAGTTTTGAATGGTTTTTCGTAGTAACCGTGCCGTTACAAAATTTTGTAAAAATGTCAGAAGTTTGCTTTATTTGCAATGAATCTTTGACTGAAAATGAAATTGTGGTTGTTGATCGTGGGATCGATGAATATTTGAAGGACAAAACATCTGTACCGATACATAAGCAGTGCCGTAAAGCATACACCCGAAAGAGCAGAAGCGCTGCAGCTAAAATACAACGTGAGGCCGAGTTAGCTACCACATCAGGGGTTAGTCCTCCTCGTACTAGAGCACGAGGTAATATGTATGTATATCGTCTTTTTGTTTCAAGAAATATTGTTTGTTCTGTGGTTTTGAAGGCTGAAATGAAAAAAGCTCAGTATCTTCACATTTTGCTCGCTACGGTCGGCAACTGAGGAAGGGAGGAACGAAATTGCCTGCTTCTGCTATAACTCGTCAGCAGATGTTATCCTCACTAATGGAATTCGTGTTCTCCTTGCTATTTATGGAGCTCAAAAAAAATTAAATCGATAGACAAGTATCGATATTTGAGTTTCCTGAAAAACACAGAAACAATAAGAAAGTGCAGTTATCTTGTCTCCCTCCAACATTTGCTTCTGCTTATCAACACTTGCTTCGTGTGTGCAAATGTGGCTAGGCAATAATCTAAATCCTGAAGATTGGGGCTGAAAAGGTATGAATAAAAGTTTGGAGCGAATTGAGACTTTACTGCCCCCTGCTCCAGAAAAATTACTCAATACAGTTTTTTGTAATTGCAAAAAATGCTGCACAAAGAATTGCGGGTGCAAAAAAGTTGGATTGTATTGTTCAACGGTATGTAGCAATTGTCAAGGCCAATCTTGCACGAACATTGAATCAAATGCAACATATGTAGATTGTTTCGAAATTGATGAGGATATAACTGATAGATCTCTCTTCTTGGAGCAGTCGACACAAATCGAGCAAGAGGAAGAAACGAGTGACGATGAAGAACTTGATGATAAATGAAGAAGTAATTTTCTAGCTGTTAAAATTTTCATTTAATTTAAATAAAAAATATTTCTTCTTTAGATCAAAATATATTGTGGAGCATGCCTACTGGGGAAACCACGTTAAAAAATGCGCCGTGTACACTACCTCAGAGGTGGTGTGGAAATGTGTGCATATAGTCGAAAATACGACTTTCCTGCGGTCTAAAGATCACGATATCTCGAAAAAGATGCTTTGTAGAGGAAAATGTGTTTTCTCTCTTTTTTGTGACTATAGTGAAACACTAGGTTTTCAAACTCTCAAAACTGAAAAAACTGCCTGCCATACATACGTATACGTGTGATCATAGATCTCTGTTGCGCTCATATAATAGTGTCAAATAAAAAAAGTATATCTGAGCTGCTCTAATATCCCCAATCGACAGCTGATGCATGGTTTCATATTAGAATTCTAAACAAACATTTTAAATTTAAATTTTTTTATTTATTCTTCATTAATATACAATTTTTACAGAATTATTTCTTATTGTATTATTACAATAATTATTATTAACAAATTTATAGTTTTACCTAAATATTTATATGTATATAAAAACATATTTAATAAAAAAATTATTAATATCTGAAAATAAAGAATAATTAAATAGAACTCGTAATATTTAAAAGAAAAAGAAAGAAAGATTAATTAAATAAAAATTATAATAATTACTGAAAGAAAATATTAATATTGTCTGATCATTTAAAATACAAAACCAGGGTTTTCATTTGCTACTCCGTAGCAGCAAAATTTGTAGAACTATTGCTATGTTATAATTAGCTACCGCTCTCACTTTTACGGGAGCCATAGCAGATCAATGTAAAAGTATGTGCTCTGCTCTGGTCGAAATTTTGTTAGGTAAAAAGTTATAGCTGTTGCAAAAGCCAAAAGTGAAGTGCTGTGCTCTGATTTGGCGTAGCGGGAGCAAAAAATTGGGAGTGGTAGTAGAGCAGAGCTAATTGAAATTTGCTTGTGCTACAGCTCTCGCATGTGTACCATATGTAGCACATACATACTTACTTAACAATTTATATTTGCAGCTTCTGATAATACTGCTGCTGCTGCTGCTATTTCAAATTCTGTTCTTATTTCCAATGCTATAAAAACAAATGAAGTAATTATTTGCAAATTATTGTTAAAAAATCGCATAAAATTCATCCGATTTTCTTTTGTCACTATTGACAATTATGTTTTCTTATTCGCACTCATTCAAATAAATCAAGAAATGAGATAACTCATCGCGAAAATATATTGTAAAACTATAAAATATTTAAATCCAAAATTATTATAAATATTACTTCGAATGCAATCATACATATCAATAAATATTACATAAGCCAAAAGGCCAAACTTGAAAGGAATGATCCAATAACTGTATACACACATTTTGCACTTCTTAACTTTGTAACGCCAAAATAAGCAAAAATTATTAAAAATGTAAGAAAATCCCTTTTTTGCCTAATATTACGTATTTTTTCAATGCCACATCCGTGTAAAAAAATTTAATGTCTTCAAATTTTCTTCTTAAAAATTCGTTTGTATTAGAAAAAGGTATCAGACCTACTATGTGACATGACATTTTTATTTTCTGTTTAATTTCTTCCATTTTAAATTAAACAGTCGTTTTTTAGGAATATCTGCTCAATAATATCGAATATGTTAGAAAATGGTAAATGCCCTACTCGGTGTTTTTCGGATCTGTTAGCCGTCCAATCGAGTGTCATAAAAAATTCGATTTGTTTTTTCTCATTCGTTTATGTTCTCTCCAATTCTACATGTTGAATTAATTCCTTCTTAAGTTTGCTTACTGCGTTTAATGTTTCTTCATCTAATTCGATTATAACCCTTTTCGACGATTTTGAGAAACCCTTCCAATTTCTTCTACTAAATACTTTGTTAATGGCTTTATGATGTGTACATATTTGTTTTCCTATAATAACCTATCATTCCTAAGAAACTTTCTAGTTGCCTTATAGCATTGAAAGACGGCAGCGTTAAACCAGATTAATTGCATTTTTCGGGATTAATTCAGGAGTTACCACAGCTAACTCCGTTGCTGAATCCAAAAATAACTCTCAAAATTTTATGGAGTTTGTGAGATTTTCGTTGGCAACATTGTTAAAAATGGCCAATTTTCATCTATTGTGAATGAAATACAAGCAACCCTGACAGCTGTTTATCAAGTTCTCAATATAATATCAATAAAACTTCTATGTTATGATGCAGTTTTAAAAATAATGTGTTGATATGCTTTTGTAATAAAAAATGGTTTGGTAAAAATTGGTCGGCTAACAACCGTAATGTTTATCTTCTATCAATTTTCATTGAAAATATTATAAAAAGGACAATGAGCTGTTTATGAGAGTTTCAAACTCGCATAGCTGCCTTCTGTCATCTACAAATTTGGATCTGATTAAGTGCGCAGTTAATCCGGATTAACGCTGCCGTCTGTCAAGGCTATTAGTGTCCTTATTACTTATGACTCCTTATTTATTGCAAGGTTACTTTTTAGCACAATATTCAATTTTAAATTCCTACTCGAGCGCCAATTAATAAAATTACACACTACCTTTTTGGTTGAATTCCAAATTGAGTCTGCTTTTATTTTACATATTCATTCTTTGTTTAACTTTTCTTACGCTTTAATGTGGGCAACAGAATTTGATGCAAAGAAGTTGCATTCTTTAATTCGGTATCCTGATTTTATTCTATAAACACGATTAAAATTGTTTGAGTTCAAATTTTATTGGTCAGATTTAATTCTGCGAAACAGTTATCGACTGATACTCAAAGCGAAGGGTTGTGTTTTTGTGCTGTTAGTGATTTTTGCTATTCTCTGACACTTTCGTTTTTGTAAGTGCATTCTAACCACAAGAAGTCTCATTTAAAGCTCGTGTTAAAGAGTGTTTAAATTACAAGAGATATGCCCACAGGGGGACACTCTCTTGGTGATAACAGGTTGGCCCTGACATAAGAAAAATTCATTTCCTCAGTTGTTAAATAATTTTTGTCGTTTGATAAAAAAACAGAATTTTATTATTCAAAATACAATTTTTATTCAATATAATCTTCCTGAACATTAATACAGCTGCTTCAACGATCCTCCAATGTGTGGATCCCATTCCTGAAGTGAGAATCCGAAAGGTCTGCAAAATACGCTTCAACAGCCGTTGTGACATCTTCATTTGATGAAAAACGCTTGCCACGCATAATTTTTTTGAGTTCCAGAAACGAATGGAATTCTCTCGGAGCCAAATCTGGTGAATACGGTGGATGCTCCAACAATTCGAACTTTAATTTAGCCATTGTCAGTTTGCAAGTAATCCTTTTTAAAACCCAAAATTTAACATAAAATATGGCTCACAATGTCTAATGAGATTTGTACAGCCTCTACTAAATCTCTCTCAGTCAATCGACGATCTTTCAAAACCATATCCTGTATTTTGGCTATTGTATCTGGTGATTGTACAAGTTTTGAATCGTCTTCAAGGCTTGTACAATCACGTTTAAATTCAGCAACCCATCTTTCTAATGTTTTAATTGTAGGTGAACGATCATTATACATTTTGACATTCGTTCGTGAATTTCTTTTGGTGCTACACCTTCCAAAAATAAGTACTTAGCACTGCTCGATATTAAATTTTTTCCATTGTAAAAAAATACTGTGACACGGTGACAATAAATAGATTGTAAGCAAAAAATAAAATCGATAGATTGAAATGATACATTACATACGTTCACATGAAGAGTGTACCAACAAAACAAAGTAGCAATGCCCTCTCTTACCGAACAACAAAACTTATTTACCTGGTAATGTGGTATGCAACAGTAAATCGACTTATAAGTCCGCATCAATTCGGTTTTCAAAAAGGATTAGGAGTAATAGACCCCCTGTTACAATTTCCATTAATTTGGCATCCCGTAACCACGTTTCAATTCAGAGCCTAGATTTGGAAAAGGGTTTCGACAGGGTTGGAGCACATTTGGTACTCAGTAAACTCAAGCACTGAAAAATTAGAAAAAAGTTTTACCATTGTAAAATATCTCTTATGCCATCGAAAATTTATCGTTTGTGCCAATAAATGCCAATTACAGTCTAACAAGTTGAACAATGGTATCCCTCAGGGTTCACCACTCTTGGCAACTCTCTTTATTATTACGTTTAATAAAGTCAGCTCCATAATTAGCACCAGGGATAATGGGATGCTCAACTTATTCCAGTGAGAGAGCGCCTCAAAATAAGAGTTTTTTATAGCATTTTCCGTTGTGGCCAGATCGAACAAAGCCAGATTGCAAATTATTATATATTGGACTTTTAATATATGGCGAAACTACTTAAATCCCTTTTTATGATTTTATGGTATATTACAACTGATTTTCGATCTTTCAATACTTAATAAGTTGTATTAATAAGTTGAAGTTGAATTAGTTCTCAATTAATAAATGTTTTTAATCATTTGTAATTGAAAATTACTTCTACTATGCATCAAATTGCAAAACGTTTCATGAAATATATTTAAATTTCGCATTTTTTTATTTTCATTCTTTTGCATTTTTTATTAGCGATCTTGACCGACGGCAACAAATCCCTCTGTTCACCTATATTTTTGGTATGATTTCAATCTGGCCGTTCCAGTCATTCCAATTAGCCGTTCTCTCATTTCAAGTGACAGGAGAGTTGGACATCTTTTTATCTCTGATTAGCACTAACCCACAAACCAGGAATAATGGGATGCCTAACTCCTCTCTCACTGGAAGTGAGAGAACAATTGCTAAACGTCAAAACCACCTAAACTTTGACAGTTGACTGGATTGGGGAGGTTTTGACGTTTAGCAATTGGAAACGAGCGATGGTCAGATCGAAATCTTACCAAAAAAATGTATAAACGGAGGGATTTGCTGCATCGTTCAAGACCTCTTATCAAAAATGCAAAACAATGAAAATTAAATAAATTTGTGAAATTTAAAGGTATTTGATGAAATGTTTTGTAATTTGAAACATCATAGTATTATTTTCAATTGAAAATTATTAAAAACTTTTAATAATTGAGAGCTAACAACCTTAAATCCTATTATTGGGTATTGAAAGGACAAAAGTCAGTTGTTATAATATTCTTTAAAAAGATTTAAATAGTTTCTCCATATAATAAATAACCACTATTTAGTAATTTATATTCGTACTAAATGTTGGGTATTGGGTTAATAAATGCCCAAAAATTGTTATTTTGTTCGATCTGGCCATAATGGAAAATGTTATAAAAAACGCTTATTTTGAGGCGCTCTCACACTGGAATAAGTTGGGCATCCCATTATTCCTGCCACAAACACTTTATCTGCGCAGATGACGCAGTGATCTTTACAAAAATTATAAAACTTAAGGCAAGTTAAACATACATTTTTCAAAATTCTAATGTCCGATTTCAGAGTCCATACTTAAGTTGTGCTTAGGATAAAACAGGAAAATAGTGTTTTACAGTTCATACTTAAGTTATGTTAAGTACTGAAAATGGGAGACTTAAGCATTGCTTCAGTAACAGCGGATTTTTGTTCTGAATTTTCAGTTATTTGTGAAAAGAAGAATAATAAGAAATAATTATTTGTGAGAAAATATGGAATCGGATTGGATTCCGCCACTTCCAATAGGTGCTTTGACTCGCTAGCGGTGAAATTCGAGTTTCTTTTGTTGTTTTCATCCATTTTCGATATAACTTTCCTCGCAAAATTATGTATTGTCCGTCATAATTTAAATATTTCAAACATATTTTTATGGCTGACATTTGTAAAACATATGTCGCCATATATCATAATAAAATTTTTTAGAAATTAAGCATTGACTGTGAAACGCAAAAGAGAACTTAGAGGGCAAACAGCGTGGCCGCAAAACCGTGGTCCGAATCAGCTGACACTTACCAATGTAAATAATCAGCCAACACCGCTTCTACCTCCTGTTTTACCGTAGATTTCCACGGTATTTGGATTTTCCCGTAGAAACATGTTAGCTAATTGTTCTCTCACAACACAGTGTTACCACTTTCGATATACTGTAATAATTATAAAAATTGTCTTCAATATGTTTGACATTTTCTTAAACTAACTAAAAATCTGAATCGAATGCTATTATTTATAAATATATAAACTATTTTTAATAGTTTGTTTCCAGTTTTGATATTTTATATGTATTATGAAAAATTGTAATTGAAAACTTAGATGTGTACAAAACTTTATATGCGTATTGAGCAATCAACATTGTTCAAATGAAAACAAACAAAAATGGCTGATTTCTACGGGCTCAACTTTTGACACATTTTGCATCAGAGATAAAGAGATCCCCAATTCTCCTGTCACTGGAAATGTGAGAACCGCTCACCTACCGAACTTTGACAGTTGACTGGATTGGGTAGGTTTTGTCGTTTCGCAATTGGAATGACTGGAACGGCCAGATTGAAATTATACCAAAAATATAAGTGAACGGAGGAATTTGTTGCCGCCGTTCAAGATCGCTAATAAACATTTAAAACAATGAAAATCAAAGAAATTGCGAAATTTAAATATATTTCATGAAGCAATTTGTAATTTGATGCATAATAGAATTAATTTTTATTACAAATGATTAAAAACATTTATTAATTGAGACTAACAGGCTGAATTCACCTTATTAAGTATTGAAAGATCGAAAGTCAGTTGTTTTAATGTACCATAAAATCATAAAAAAGGAATTAAGTAGTTTCGCTATATATTAAAAGTCCAATATATAATAATTTGCCATCGTAATAAATGTTGGGTATTTTAATTTAAAATGCCCAAAAATTCTTATTTTGTTCGATCTGGCCATAATGGAAAATGTTATACAAAACGCTTATTTTGAGGCGCTCTCACACTGGAATAAGTTGGGCATCCCATTATTCCTGTTTTGCATTCTACGGGCGGCAACTGAGGAAGGGAGGAGCGTATTTCGCTGTTTCTGCTATTAGTCCTCAACAATGCAATTTTATATGGGCACTACTTAAGTTTGGACTGTGAAACCTGGCATAAATGATGTCAATAAATCGTCATCTAAAATGCAAAATAACGTAACGTCAAAAAATTCTAAATTGAGTTTTTTATTGATTGCGATTCACCACATCATATTACATACTTATGTGTCACAAATTTAAAGCTTCTGCGATCAGAAATACCCAAGTTTTTAACATTTTGAAGTTATACTTCTTATACGAGTTCGGAAAAGGTTGCGATAGATTCAGGTTGCGCAACCTTGCTCAATATGAATCTACGCAATCTTGCTCAATATGAATCTACGCAACCTTGTCTGCGAAGATGTTCGAGCAGCAAGCGAAGCGGTGACAA
Source organism: Bactrocera tryoni (assembly GCF_016617805.1). Lineage (NCBI taxonomy): Eukaryota > Metazoa > Arthropoda > Insecta > Diptera > Tephritidae > Bactrocera > Bactrocera tryoni. Next base: position 37,932,094 of record NC_052500.1, on the reverse strand, counting down.
TCGGCGATCGTTTGTTCGTTTCTTTCGGCACAGCTCGGCTTTTCTACCAACAACACAATGTTGCCATGCTTATGCTGTTGTTGTTTTTGTAGAACAATGTTTCAATTTTTGGTTGCTGACATATTCAATTAACAATAAATTCTGTTGAGATTCGAACCTACGTACCTACGTGCTCGTCGTCACTTCTGAAGCGCTTACCACCTCGACCACCATTGACACTTGTATTGCGTTGTCCTAGTTATGGTTTGGTTATGCATGAAAGAAATATACAATGGATCGCCGATTGTTGGTGACATATTCATATGTGTACGCATATGTATGTTTGTATGCTTGTGCATTATTTGTTTGGCAATGTATGCAAATATATGTACATATAAGTATATATGAATGTATGAACATGCAAGTCAATGCGCGCACATGTAATAAGTATATTGATAAGTGATAAATAAAAAAATGAAAAAGTGATAAAAATAAATAGTATAAAATCATACCAATGAAAATTTATGCCGCAATTATTATATAGTAGTCCAAAAATATGACTTCTTATTCTTCCCAGAAATATATTTGTGAAAAAAAGGATCTTTATCCTTTTTTGAAGTTATACTTCTTATACGAGTTCGGAAAAGGTTGCGATAGATTCAGGTTGCGCAACCTTGCTCAATATGAATCTACGCAACCTTTTCTGCGAAGATGTTCGAGCAGCAAGCGAAGCGGTGACAATCGGCGATCGCTTGTTCGTTTCTTTCGGCACAGCTCGGCTTTTCTACCAACAACACAATGTTGCCATGCTTATGCTGTTGTTTTTGTAAAACAATGTTTCAATTTTTGGTTGGTGACATATTCAATTTAAAATAAATTCTGTTGGGATTCAAACCTACGTGCTCGTCGTCACTTTTGAAGCGCTTACCACCAACACCACCATTGACACTTGAATTGCGTTGTCCTAAATATTGTTTTGGTTATGCATGAAAGAAATATACAATGGATCGCCGATTGTTACCTCTTTCCTTGCTGCTGCTGCGCATATGTATGTTTGTATGCTTGTTCATTATTGAAGTTATACTCCTTTTTCTTTAGTTTGTCTTTCATTTCTGCGAATTCTCAACTATTTTATATGCCCTTTTATTGTAATACCCTGCGTTGGCCGTTGAAAAACTAAGGCTATGCTTTACAGGATTATTTCTGTAGTTAGTCTTCATTTACATTTTTTGGAAATCGACACGCGATGACGAGGTATGTCGTTTTATCTGACAGCGTGAGGTTTAAGAAGTTCATTTCTAATTTTGTCTTGTGGCATATTAGAATGATTTCTTCGAAAATCGTTCGCTAACAACGGATAAAACGACTTCTGAGTGGTGATTTTAATGAATGAATTATTTTTGGTTGAAACGCTCTGCGTTGGCCGTTGAAAAGTTAAGACTATACTTTTCAGGATCATTCATTTCTTCAAAGAAATTAATGACCTTTAGAAATATGCATATTTGCATTATTTCGTTGTCATTTTCATATTCGTAGCAATAGAAGTTCTATGGCATAAGTAAAGTAATGGCCGCCGATTGTCACCCCTTACCGCTGTAGCAGCTTCGCCTACAAACATGCGTAAATCCATATGTATGTATGTATACGTATGATCGTGAATACATATCGACGCAGATTTTTGCGAGAAGCACTAGAAAGTTGTGCAATTTATGATTTTTGGCTTTTGCCATCGTCGCGAAAAGACGACTTGTTGGCAAAGGCATGCTCGGGGAAAACAGCACAATATTATCGTGAATACCGAACAAGAAAGAAAGCAGAGCGGGAAAAGGAGAAATTGGAAATGATAGCTGGCAGTCAAACGAAGAAGAGCAAAACAGCTGCGGAACATCAGAGAGCGCGTAAAAAAGATTCAACGTTTGCTGTTCCATCAATCTCTGCGGAGCATCTATAAAAACTGATGAATCAACGGTCGTCAATTCACCGATAACTGCTGGGCCTTCAACGCGTGTTGATGGATTACAAAAGAGAGATGATTACGCTGCATATTCTCTTCCGCAACGAAGAGACAGAACTACTTTTCTAGTCAAAGTACCTTCATTTAGACTTTGCTTTATTATTCATTTTATGCGCATAATAAATTTATAAAATGTGAATTTAACTTTTCTAGTTTTCTTTCATATAAAATGATATGCATTTCTTGGAATATCACTAAGAAGTATAACTTCATCCGCGCGTAGGGACTCCACGCACCTTTTTTTTATCACGAAGTTAGTCTTGATTTATTGTTTATTTTTATTGGTTATGTTCAATGTGCTTTGGTTGGGTTAGGTTAAATTAAATCAATCAAAGACCGCACGTGATAGTCCTTTGTGAGGCCATAGAAAAGAAGAACTCCTGTGTTTGAACTTTAAATTAGCAAAACGGTTAGTAGTCAATACAAATTTGCACAAGCGTTTAATTTCCTTTCGCGCCAATGTTTAAACTTTGACCTCCAAAACGCGGACAGCCAAGACGGAAATGTTGAGTTGTTTCCACTTCATCTTTTTCCACATAGCTTCTGCAGATGGCGTTTGGTAGGACTCCCGCCTTATTGCGTGGACGCCAATAATGCTATGACCCGTTAAAAACCCCAAATTCAGGGAGAGGCTAGACTTACTGAAGGCAAAGAGATGACTGTATCTCTTTCGATCGATCTTAGGCCTCTTTTGCGGCAGCGCATGTACCAATTTTTAGGAATTCAGTAAGACACCTGCAATAAATTTGTTTTATTTTTCTTTATGCTTTACATAAAATATACTTATAGTTTCATGTTAATTCAGATTTGAATATTTCGTTTTAATATCTCAAGTAATTTTCTTTTTATACGGGTTTTTGCTTCTTCTTTAAACCTACGAAAAGTGATGTTACGTTATGTTGTATTTCAGGTGACGAAGTGGTCCGAAATTTCTAATGTAAAAATTTCATTAAGCAAACCCCATTTTATATTTGTAGAAAATATAATTGCTATTTTCCCATCTTATCCTTTTTAAATACTCATAGCTTCAAAATTCTAGGCATAATATTTTACTCTTTCTTATAAAGATCATTGTAAATATTCGTTTCGATACGGGCACTGTGCCAAACTCATTTCAAACTCTATCAAATGACCTTACCATGCTGCAGCGAAAAGGAGTATTCATGCCTTCCCAATATCACCAATCAAAGAAATTTTAAAAGAATCCAGGATACCAGCTATTTTGCAAGGGACCACACATAACACCCTATTAGTCATTCCAAATTTGCTTCTATACAGAAAAGAGTTAACACTCATTAATATAAATGTCCACGCAGATACAACGAACCTTCAATCATTATGAGTTGTCCAACCTTTTCCACACAACTCGAGATAATTACGAGCCCTACAGTGGTTGAAAGAAACTATTTAACCCTATAGAGGTGATTGGGAGATTATATTTACGGACGTTTCCACTTCATTTGTTTTGACAAAAGATATCGGTGTCACCATAGCTGCTTTTATTTTACCCTGTTGTTATTTTAACGGTTTCTCAATCCCCGTTAGGATGGGAGGCCCAGGAAACGTGCTGTTTCGAGGGAGTCGGACTAAAGGGAAAAGGGTGTTAGATGAGTAGGGTTGGCAGGGCATATAAAGAGGTAGTCAGTGTCATGCTGAGACTCGTTGCATGCAGGACATACTTTGGATATGTCGGGGTCTATTCTGGATAGGTAGGAGTTTAATCTGCTACAATATCCAGAACGAAGTTGCGCTAGGGTCACTCGCTAGGTTCTCGCGGCAACTCGAGGTCTTCGTCTGAGATGAGTGGTGGTTTGACTCCAAGAACGCCATTCACGGAAAGGGTAGAACTACGTTAGGAATTTTGTTCTATTATTTCGTTTTTATAGGTTCAAAATCAAAAGTTATAGAGATGTCTCGAAAAACATTATACATACTTATATGCTTTGTAGGGAAAGAGCTGAAAGCGCTATGGAAAAAAAGCTTCAAGAAATGATGAAGTGTCCAGAAGGCGAATTTAAAACTTTAAGTAATGATTTAAAGTATTTCACATGGGATTTAAAAAAGAAATGAGCATTGTTCAGTTATATTGAAGAAAGATTTGTCAAAACCACGAAGAATGGCTTAATGCTTCCATTTTAGTACACAACTGGACGCCGAATACTAACTCTGGGCGTCCAAGCATACAATTCCAAAAGTTGTCTGATCGTAGTAAACGCCGGAAAACTAAAGACCTTCGCGAGCAGATACCTGTCCAGGAGCTTACTTACGCAGCTAGCGTTAGTCAAAGGATGTCAGGTAATGCTGCTGCGTCTAAACTTATAATAGACGTAACTTCTACACCTACAAAAGCCATAAAATACAAAAAAATAATAGAAGCTCAGAAGACAAAAATAAAAAAGTACACTCATGCTGAAGCCTTACAAATCTTTGTTGAAGGTGGCTTTACAAGAAAACAGTGGGAGTTATTACACGAATCATACAAGGGTATTTTTCCTTGTTATCCGCTTATTAGAGAAGCAAAGAAAAGCTGTTATCCACAACAAGATTCAATACGAGTTACAGAGAGATGTGCTCCAAGATTTACTCGACCCCACTACTATAAGGCTATGTCTTTATACTAGGGACGTTCTTCAAAACTGCACGGTAGCCGAATTAGAGAATCTTGAACTTATTTCAAAATGGGGTTGCGGTGGTTCACATCGAGTTGTATATCAATAAAAATACTCGCTCTTTAGCTCTTCTGACGATGACGACTCCAACATATTTCAGAGTTCATTGGTTCCCTTCAGGTTGCAGTCACATATAGGTGACACCAAAAAAGTTCTGTGGCAAAATCCTACACCTTCATCTATTCGTTTCTCCCGACCAATTCGAATCCGATTTCTGCATGAAACTGTCAATGTCACAAAAGAAGAGATATAATACGTAGAGAATCAGGCAAAACGATTGCTGGTGACCAAAATACCCAATACAATACGAGATATTTTCGTGCGACATACATTGCTTCCAACAATGGTTGACGCAAAAGTTTGCAATGCGGCTACCGATACCACTTCTACCATGAGATGTTTCATATGTGGGAAAACGTCAAAAAGTTTCAATAACTTTGGAAGTATTAATGAGGAAGATCCCAAATCATTAAAATTTGGTTTGTCAATTCTCCACGCTAGAATCCGTTTATTTGAAACCATATTACACCTTGCTTATAAACTTCCTTTGAAGAAATGGCAAGTCCGAACCACAGAAGAGAAAAAACTTGTGAAAGAAAATAAGGAAAGAATCCAAAAAGCATACAGGGAAAGGACTGGACTATTAATAGACATGCCAAAAGCTGATTTCGGAAATTCTAATTCGGGTAACACATCTCGAAGATTCTTCAGCGATCCAGATTTAACTGCTGAAATTACAGAAATAAAAAAAGATTTCATAATCAAACTTAAGGTCCTTCTAGAAGCAATGTCATCTGGCTATAAAATTGATGTAATGAAATTTCAAATATTTTGCAAAGATACAGCAAAAATGTACGTAGAGAACTACTCCTAGCATCCAATGACGCCCACTCTTCATAAAATACTTGCACATGGCCCAACAATCATAAAATACGCTATCTTACCTATCGGTCAGCTATCAGAAGAGGCAGTGGAGGCTCGAAACAAGCATTATTGTCTATATCGACAAGACTTTGCAAGAAAATTTTCACGTGTTCAGTGCAACCAAGATGTTTTAAGCAGGCTTCTTCTCACATCTGATCCATTTTTAAGTTGTCAGCGAAAACGTCAACGAAGCTAAAGCCAACCGTTCTTGAGTGAAACTATAAAGCTCTTCGAGTCACAGGAACCAGAGGTCCACGTCGACATTGAAACAGGGTTGCCTGAACATTTTGATGAATCAGAAGAGGCTTTGTAACAACGCACACGAGGGAATTCTTATTTTTTTATTATAATTTTATTTTATCATTTTATTTTAATATATATTCAACATAAAATGTTCGGTTGCACCCGAAATTAGCCCTTCCTTACTTGTTTTATTTTAATATATTGCATTATTATATTCAATCATGCATTTTCATTCAGAAAATCACTTAAAATAATTTGGTCCGGTTTTTGAGGGTAAATGCTCTTATGTGCGTCGGTTAACACATCGCTTGGTTTTGTCTACCGAAGGGTGCAGTGTAAGCTGCCGGCTAATTTTTTCGGTGATCTAGCCCCGTTGGATGGAGTCATGTGTAGAAGTTCACGCAAGTGAGGAAAGTTCTGATCGCCATTCACTTGGGAGTGGCCAGAAACGATCATTTTACACATGGTTTAAGCAGCTCACTACTTCCGGTCTTTGACCAAGTATCCTCTGGGTAGCCTAAGGACATCCTTCGAAGGCGAGCTAAAGTGAGAAGACGAAACATCCCCTACATAGGTACCAATGAAAAAGACAAAACAGCGTCGGATGAGAGACCCCCCTTTTGATCCCCAATCGATGACGATGGAGCAGACGTTCCATTGCTCGACCATGAAGAAGTTCGAATAGCAATTACCCGCCTAAAGAACAACAAAGCGGCGGGGGCCGATGGATTACCGGCCGAGCTATTCAAATACGGCGGCGAAGAACTGATAAGGAGCATGCATCAGCTTCTTTGTAAAATATGGTCGGACAAAAGCATGCCCAACGATTGGAATTTAAGTGTGCAATGCCCAATCCATAAAAAAGGTGACCCCACAATCTGCGCCAACTACCGTGGGATTAGCCTCCTCAACATCGCATATAAGGTTCTATCGAGCGTATTGTGTGAAAGATTAAAGCTAACCGTCAACAAACTGATTGGACCTTATCAGTGTGGCTTCAGACCTGGAAAGTCAACAACCGACCAGATATTTACCATGCGCCAAATCTTGGAAAAGACTCGTGAAAGAAGAATCGACACACACCACCTCTTTGTCGATTTCAAAGCTGCTTTCGACAGCACGAAAAGGAGCTGCCTTTAAGCCGCGATGTCTGAATTTGGTATCCCCGCAAAACTAATACGGCTGTGTAAACTGACGTTGAGTAACACCAAAAGCTCCGTCAAGATCGGGAAGGACCTCTCCGAGCCGTTCGATACCAAACGAGGTGTCAGACAAGGCGATTCCCTATCGTGTGACTTTTTCAACCTGCTCCTGGAGAAAATAGTTCGAGCTACAGAACTTAATCGAGCAGGTAGAATATTTTATAAGAGTGTACACCCGCGCCGTTAGTTCTACTTTCTCCGGGCTGGACAAGGAAGCACAGAAAATGGGTCTGGCAATGAACGAGGGCAAAACGAAATATCTCCTGTCATCAAACAAACAGTCGTCGCACTCGCGACTTGGCTCTCACGTCATTGTTGACAGTCATAACTTTGAAGTTGTAGATAATTTCGTCTATTTAGGAACCAGTATTAACACCACCAATCCAACGCAGGATTGCTCTTGCCAACAGGTGCTACTTCGGACTGAGTAGGCAATTGAAAAGTAAAGTCCTCTCTCGACGAACAAAAACCAAACTCTATAAGTCGCTCATAATTCCCGTCCTGCTATATGGTGCAGAGGCTTGGGCGATGACAGCAACCGATGAGTCGACGTTGCGAGTTTTCGAGAGAAAAATTCTGCCTAAGATTTTTGGTCCTTTGCGCATTGGCCACGGCGAATGTCGCATTCGATGGAACGATGAGCTGTACGAGATGTACGACGACATTGACATAGTTCAGCGAATTAAAAGACTGCGGCTACGCTGGCTAGGTCATGTTGTCCGGATGGATGAAAACACTTCAGCTCTGAAAGTATTCGACGCAGTACCCGCCGGGGGAAGCAGAGGAAGAGTAAGAACTCCACTCCGTTGGAAGGACCAAGTGGAGAAGGACCTGGCTTCGCTTGGAATATCCAATCGGCTATAATCGCGTAAGCGGTGTCTACGCCAATTAAGAAGAAGAAGAACACTGTTTGGATCGGTAAGTGTTAATCTGTGTTGTTTTACCCTCGTACTGTTCGGTATTTACAGCTGCCATATTGGAAGCAGTTTGCTTTGCCTCTAAGATTGAACAGAAAAAAAAGAAACTATTATTTGCAGCGACAGTGATGCCATTTTAACCAAGCGTTTTGCTTGATGAAATAAAAAACCTTATTTCTCAATACAACAACATAATCAAAATTATGTGGATACCTGCACACGCTGGGATTCAAGGAAATGAAATGGCTGACAAACGAGCGAAAGAAACAAACAAAGAACCTCTGCATACATATGTAAGTATACTTTACACAATTGATATTAAGAATTAATTTAAACAACACATCACCGATCGTAGTCTAAACGATTGGAGCCACTACAATCCCTACTATAAACGTCCTAACCCATCTCCTACATAATTAAAAAAAAAAAAAAACAATTCTGCTAAATTTAGTGGAATTCCCATTTTGTGCATACAAGCAAATTTGAAATGTGTCCAAATTTTGTGAACTATTAATGCAAGCATACGTGATTGGTAAATACATATTTTTAGGCATATTTGTTTTTCCAATTTTAGATTAAATTAAAAATATGCATTTTTTTCTTTAATTACTTGTGTAAATACACCCTATACCATATTCATATGTTATAACCAGGGATAATGGGATGCCCAACTTATACCAGTGTGAGAGCGCCTCAAAATAAGCGTTTTTTATACATTTTCCATTATGGCCAGATCGAACAAAATAAGAATTTTTGGGCATTTTAAATTAAAACACCCAACATTTATTACGATTGCAAATTACTATATACTGGACTTTTAATATATGACGAAACTACTTAAATCCTTTTTTATGATTTTATGGTATATTAAAACAACTGACTTTTGATTTTTCAATACTTAATAAGGTGAATTAAGCCTGTTAGTTCTCAATTATTAAATGTTTTTAATCATTTGTAATTGAAAATTAATGCTACTATGCATCAAATTGCAAAACATTTCATGAAATATACTTAAATTTCGCATTTTCTTGGATTTTCATTGTTTTAAATTTTGATTAGCGATCTTGAACAGCGGCAACAAATTCTTCCGTTCACATATATTTTTGGTATAATTTCACTCTGGCCGTTCCAGTCATTCCAATTACAAAACGTCAAAACCTACCCAATCCAGTCAACTGTCAAAGTTCGGTAGGTGAGCGGTTCTCACATTTCCAGTGACAGGAGAGTTGGGCAACTCTTTATCTCTGACGAAATATCTACTGTCATTAAACAAACAGTCCTCTAAAGTCCTATCTTGACGAACATAAACCAAACTCTACAAGTCCCTCATGATTCCCGTCCTGTTATATGGTGCAGGGGCTTGGACGATGACTACAATTGATGAGTCGACGTTGCGAGTTTTCGAGAGAAAGGTTCTGCGAAAGATTTATGGTCCTTTGCGCATTGGCCACGGTGAATACCGCATTCGATGGAGAGATGAGCTGTATGAGATATACGACGACTACTAGCCAGCCTAGCCATGTCGTCCGAATGGATGAAAAGACTCCAGCTGTGAAAGACCTCCACTCCGTTGGAAACACCAGGTCCTTGGCTACACTTGGAATCTCCAATTGGCGCCAAACAGCGAAAAGGAAGAACGATTGACGCGCTGTTGTAAACTCGGCTATAACTGTGTATGTGGTGTCTAAGCCAATAAAGAAGTATGTTAAATTGCTAATCAAAAATCATCTCTGGTTGGGGATCTCTGATGGAAACCTTATAACGCAGAATAACTAAGCAGGACTTGGTTTCTTGGACCGCAATTTTCAATACGTCTACCTCGTTATCATCTGAGCCTTATTTAGGAGTCCGGTCCAGTTAATTTGTAGCAGTCGAAGGGGCAAGCGAGTTGCGTGATTGTTGCAGTACAACCAAAAAGGGCGGTTTTCGCACTGTGGTGTTGTTTGGCAATGCCACTATAGGGTGCTGCGGGGCATTTTGCCTGATTGGATATGATGTTCCGAAGCATGGCAATTTGACCCATGGAGCTGGGTCAGACCATAGGAAGAAGGGTGTTCGTTGGGCATGCAAAGAGCTCGTTAGTGTAACAAACTGTTTTTGTTTATCATCGCCTCCTCGCCTACAAACAGCGAATAGCGGCAACAAAAGCCTCCTCATAAGTAGCGGCTCTTAATTTACTAAAAACTACAAACAAATTGGCAAAAACTCAGTAATTTAAATGATTCCTTAGATTGAAAACATGATTTAAAACAGTAAACATTTATTTTGCATAAGAGCGTAGAGTTATGTGTATAAATTAACCCTCACCTCTATGTGCTGTTGTCCAGGTTTTTTTTAAATTAATTCTCAGTTAAACTTTTCGAATCCAAAAACTTTTATTCAACACTATGTGCTGTTGTTAAAGTCTGGATTAGAACTAAGACTTAAAAATAGGAGCCATACCTGATTTCCATACGCTTGGCACAATTTAACTGCACCTGCTGTTGTTGTTGTCGGTTAGACAACAGGTGAATCGCTGCTAACGCGCTGAAGTTGTAGTAGCGAAGAGTTTGCCAGTTGATGGGAAAATGCTGACGCGGACTATTCCCGCGCTTACTGGCTGGCGTGGGGTAGTTCTAAGAACGCTACAGTGGGCAGACTAGCAGACTAATGTGTTAACTTAGATTCATACCTTTTTGTGAACATTTTTATTACTAAATTCATTTCAAGAGCTACATCTTATTAGATAAAAAATACAAAGATAAAGAAAAACTTTATTCTAAAGCTTTTTCACGCCTCATTTTCTCTTCTAAGTAAGCGTTTCTTATAGCCATATTTTCCTTGACCCAATGATGTTTCATAACCTCCACGAGTGTAATGCGTCCATTATTCGATTTTCGTAACAACTGAAATCATAAAATTAAAATTAAAATAATTGCCATAACTGCTTTTACCTCACTTTTTGTAATGTACAACCTTAAGGGATCGTCTCAGTGTGAACCTCCGAAGAATCACTGATTTTCGCGATTTTTTTTAAATGAAATTAACTAATCAGTCCGTGCTTTTATAAATAAATACATTCATTACGAATACAAAATTATTTTTTATGTTTATTTATTGGGTACATAATAGTTAAATAAAGGATCGAAATTACTCGTAAAAATACTGTCCACGATTGCGCCCGCAATTTTGGTCTAAAACAAAATTTCCAAAAAATTATTAATCTGTAGGAAAGTGGCTATCGCGCTATGGAAACGTTTTTTGTTTTTTTTTTTTGACAAAATGGCGGCAGTTTGAACAAAAAGTATCGATTTTTGCCCTTTTTTCGACAGTTTTTCGTAGAAAAAAATAGGAAGATTTCAAAAAAATTAAAGCTTCCATAACGCGATAGCGAATGACGTTAAAAATGTGCTCCCCAAATTGGAACTATATACCTTCAAAACTCTTCCTTTGAGAGTGGAAACCGTTTTGAAAAACACCATCCTGAGAAAAACTTTTTGTTCAAACCGCCGCCTTTTTGCCAAATTTCTAAAGAAACAGATTAATAATCTTTGTGAAATTTTTGTTTTAGACCAAAATTGCGCCCGCGATCGTGGACATCGTACAGGACCTCCTTTTTTACGTGTCATTTCAACAATTTATTTAACGGATTATAATCCGGTTCCGTTCCTGTTACTTGGATCCGACTGTCATGGGAACGGTTCTAAATCTTTTTTTTTTCAGATCATGTCGGCCTCGCTGTGTTGATTATCGATCTGAGACATCTTGTTATAATTCGTAGCCAGGTTTTCTGGTGGAATTTCGCTTAGCCCCCATATACTTAATACATACATATAAGGATTTTTACAAATCCGCTTGATACGTCAGTTATCTCAAAAATTAATGCATTAGTTCAGACTTTCCCTATTTTAATGAAATTAAATGGTCATGTTTTCCTAGATAAGTGATCTAACATTGAATTTGAAAACTTGGTCTATACCATGCCCTAAGCCGTATATTCTAAACTTAATTATTTCCGAATTTCTGGTTGGGCTGCTACTGGTTTAACCAATATCTTAAATATAGTCCCTTTGGGTTGAGTTTTTTATATATCTTTCATTTCAGTAAAATTTCGACCCGTTAAAATATAAAAAGTATGCCCATCCTATTATACGTGAATAAGATAGCAAATCTGATTGTAAATCATTTACAGATTTCAAAATAAAACTATATCAAAAAAGATGATATTTCTGGGCAAATTGCCAGAGTATATAATGTTCGTTTAAATTGGAACTGAGCCCATCTATACTTAATAGATTATACAACACATTATCTACCAATGCATATAAATTAAGCCCTTACACAATGTTGATATTGAGTTTATGTCCTATTATAATTAACTTTTTATAGCAAATTAATGGATTATAAACTTATGTATTAAATAGAAACATTGATTATATTAAATTGTAATTTCTTACCTTTGATATTAGATCCTTTGCCCCAGAACTCATATGCGAAGGATAATAAACTTCCAGACGTCTAATTTTCTCGTAAGTTTTTTCATTATCGTTCGACTCGAAAGGCGCACAGCCGACTAAAAACTCATAGCATAAAATTCCTAAACACCAATGATCAACAGAATGATCATATATGTGACCATCTACCATTTCTGGTGGTAAATAATCCAAAGTGCCGCATAACGTTTTACGCCTGTCCATAAGATATAAATAAAAACTTAGCTAAAACAGATTATTGTTGGAGGAAACTTACTTATTAGATATAGTGTGTGCGGACCATCCAAAATCGGCTAGTTTGACATCGTCTGATGATGTTAACAAAATATTTTCCGGTTTCAAGTCACGATGTATAACATTATTCAAATGACAATACTCAAGAGCGTCGGCTACCTGGTAAGTGTATTTAGCTGCTCGTGGTTCTTCAAAGCGACGCTGTGGCGAATTGCGCAAATGTTTATACAATTCACCTTCAGAAGCGATTTCAAGAGCAAGATATATTCGGCTGTCATCATGAAACCAAGTCAGTAATCTCAATATATTTGGATGTCTGTCGAAGATATTAATTATTTATAAATAAAATAACAGTGAAGAATATGCTCACTTCAATCTTGTTTGTATTTCAATTTCACGAAGAACTTGTCGCTGTACATTTCCCTTTTCTAGCTCCGCTTTAAACATTACCTTCATAGCTACTATAAAGTTTGATGTTCGTTCACGAGCTAAATATACGCGACCAAACTTTCCACGCCCTAAGGGAGCTCCCATTTCAAAGTCTCGCGTACTCCATTGGTAACTGTATAAAATTAATAAAAAAAATATTCTAACGAGACAGGATAGAAATTAGTTCACTTACGGCTGTCCATATGCAGGATGCTGCATCATTTTTAACGACATTGACTGAATGTGTTGTTGATACTCTTCTGGTACATCTTTTATCAATTTTGTCAACTCAGTGCGATTCGGTGGTTTCTTTTGTAATTTGTTCATTTCAAAATACTTGTCTGTTTATGTAAACACTTTGTAATAAAAAATGCTCAATGCAAGCGCTACATTCGTTTAAAAATTTCAAAATGAAAGTAAACGTCAAAATGCATAAAAAGTAATGCCAAGTTTTAGATAAACAATTCTGCCATTTGTGAATTAAACCGCGCTCACATTAAGCAATTCGGTATTGAATTGGAGTGAAAAAATTGTCTATAGTTTAATTAAATTTTACATGTTGCTCTGCCAGATGGAAGTAAAATTTTGACATGTGAAATTCGAAATAAACGCAATTGCATCGTTTGGATTATTATCTTGGTAATTAAATTATTACATATATTTGCAACATTAAAAGCGAAAACTTTGCTTTGCTTTACCATGTTCAGTTCTACTGAGTTATAATCTACAACGTTAAAGCCCATAAAAATATATGCTATCCGTGCGATTCTGTACTGTCATACAGTCTCAAGACTTTAAATTCCAACTTTTAAGTTAGAGGCAGTTTTTGAGGATTTGAGACGATTTTGCTATTCTGTAAGTGACAGTCGCAACATCTATTACTTTTCATTATTCAGAGATGTTGTTACACTTGAAAGAAAATAAATAGGTCGATAACAAATATTAAATTTTCTAGAAGATAGTCAAAAAACATAACTACCAATGAAAATATAAATATGTGTTCACTTTGTTTCATAATATTTACGAAATTTATGTAAAAGTGATTTATTTTTAAACTTTATGTGTTTGAGTTGCTGACAAAATATAAAAAACGACAATCGATTAATATCTATGATGATCTCTATTCATTACATTCAAAATGGCAGACAAGAGTTCTTTTTAGTTTTGTGACCTGCTAGCTATCAGGTCTTAAATTTGAGGCAATATTTTGAGACAAACGCTAGAGACTGTTTAGTGAATAGTAACTAGTCACAAATTGAGATTTTACCTCAAAATGTCTCAAATAGAGACTGGAGACTGGTTACAGAATCCCGCTATATACATATAAGTATATATTATTTGCCTTTTATGCTTTATGCAATATGTTATCTTCGTCGTGCAGTGATATGTGTACATATATGAATATACATTTATTTTATGTATATATATGTGAATATAGTTAGATGATGTATAATACATATATACATACATATCATTGCAAGACGAAGGTAAGAGATTGCACAAACACATTAGGAGTATTCGCTTGTTCTTGCAAAATTGCAGATTGCAAAAATACTATACCGAAATATACAAGGGCACGAGAGCACCCATTGATATATGAACGGTTGATTCGATCAATTTATAGTAAATGACTATTGTGCATGGCTATTGTGAATTGGCGCAACTTCTGCATTCATTCTTAAAGGTTCGTATCCAGCTCTCAAGTAATTGCTCAAGAAAAAAAAAATACATTATTTCTTTAAGTAATTTTGACAGCTGGTTGCGCATTGTGAATGATCCACAATAGAAGAGCAAGAGAGAATAAACAAAGAAAACAAACTTTGTGCGTAATATGTATGTGTATACGTGTATGGTAACATAAATATTTTCATTGAGATTTAAGAAATGTTGTTGATGATTGGTAGGTTTTATATAACATTTCAAAATGGAATATACTTCATAATAATGATTTCAACTAATTTAGGATGAATTTGACGATTACTTCGAATTTCCTTCAAGAAACAATTGTTGATTTCATGTTTCTTCAAAGTGATATCATTGAATGCGGTCGACATCTAAGTGTGCTCCTCAATTGCGACAATTTGCAAATAAACCAATCTGAGGTAATTCGTTGGTGTGTGCGCCGTGGGAGGCATTGATGTTGTCAACACGTTTCACATAGATTTCCTTGGATTAATGGTAGCAACTGGTAAAACTCAGTTAAATCAAATCACATTTTTAATCGAAGATTGTTTTTTTTAACAATAACAAATCATATAAGCACTTAAATAATTAATTTTCGCGGGTGAAAAAAAAGTGCACATCAGCTGTTTCTTTTACACGTTATTTCTGCGTATATTAAATCAGCTGTTCTGTTCTAACAATTTCCAATTGCAATCAGCGCTGCCATACTGGCCAAAAAAAAACTTCTTGATCAAACTGCATTATCGACTAAACGACAGGTTCCTAATACCCAGTAGGGAAATCATTAGAAAATAAAAATGGCTGAACCTCTTCATAAGGTGACGCCGAGAAACAGTCTCAGCTCATTTAAAGTAAATAAAATAAGAGAATTAGAAAAAACTAACTCTCTTATAAACGAGAGGCTTAGAACTTTGGAAGCGATGTGCAATCAGTTACATAAAGATAACATGGAATTAAAACGAGAAAACGAAGAACTGAAAACTAGTAAAAGCAAGCATGTGAGTATTAAAGCAAAACCTTCTAGTATGAATGTAGATCAAATATACGAAACCGATGAAGATGAGCTAGCTAAAGAAACTGAGTGGATACTCAAAAAGAAGCGCTCTTCAAAAAAACGCAAAGCTGATGCTTCTCCAACAATTGTCAGCCCTTCGAAAAATAAAAATAAGAGCAGGCGGCCAACAATGATACTAAAACTCATCGCCCACCTCCTATTGTAATAAACGACGTAAGGGATTTTAATAAATTACGTTCTAATATTATAGATCTAATAAATAACAACTTTTTAATAAAGCTTTTGAGCAACGGAGCCTACAAACTTAATGTCTTCGATTCAAACAATTATCGCACAATAACAAAATACTTATCTAATGAAAATATACCTTGGTTTAGCTACGAGAGTAAACATAATATTCCAATAAAGGTAATGATAAAAAATTTACAACATTCGTACGATACACAATCCATTTTAAATGATCTAAAAACTCAAGGTTTTAAGGTCATAAATGCAATTAATAAGCTTAAATGGAAGACTAAAGAACCGCTAGATATGTTTTTAGGAGTATTTGATGCTACCAAAGACATTAAGAAAATTCACCAGATCAAAACCATTCTTAGTACCGTTGTCAAAGTTGAGCCTATTAAAGCATCTAAATTAATTTCACAGTGTAAAAACTGTGAAGCTTTTGGACATACAAAAAACTTCTGTGGTAAGCCATCGAGGTGTGTGAAATGTGGAGGCAAACATCCTACTATTGAATGCAGAAAAGCTGAAAAAGACCCTGCTAAATGTTGCAACTGCGGCGATTCTCATCCTGCAAGCTACCGTGGTTGTGTCGTCGAAAAAGAACTGCAAAAACTTAGAGATAAAAAGAATGGTAATTCAGTTGAGGAGAATGCCAATGCTCCGATGAACAAACCCGTTGTGAACACAGGAGAAGTAAAAGAACTTCCATCCGTTTCTAAAGCTTCATTTGCGCAAATAACTAAGCAAGGCCATACAAATACAATTCAAAAAAGTAGTCCGTTATCCCAAATCTTGGATAAACTAAATGAGCAAGAGAAACTATTTAATTCCTTTAATCAGCGGCTCAACGCTCTTGAGTACCATCTACAATTTATTGATGAACAGTAACTCTTTGAGAATAATGCTATTGAACGCTAATGGTCTTTCCAAAGGTAAAAATGAATTAGAAGTTATTCTACACGGCAGAAATATTGATATATGTCTATTATCTGAAACGCATTTTACGAACCAATCATTTCTAAAATTTAAAAATTATGAATTATATCACACACCACACCCGGCAAACTCAGCACGAGGAGGGAGCGCTATAATTATTAAAAGCCATATTGAACACTGCGAGGAAGATCCGATTAAGTCGGAAGAAATTCAAGCTACAACAATCACCCATTGTATCTTATTGCTCTGTATAGTCCACCTAGACATAATATAAAAATAGAAACGTATATGAATTTATTAAAAAAATATGACGGAGGGTACATCATTGGTGGCAACTTTAACGCAAAACACACTCATTGGGGATCTCGTTTAACTACAAACAAAGGTCGAGAACTTCTCAAAGCTATACAAGCAGTTGGATGTAATTTTGCTTCTACAGGAAGACCCACTTATTGGTCTACAGATAGTCAGAAATCGCCTTCTGGACTTCTTTATAATCAATAAAATAACCGATACCGAAAAACTCCATTTATGTCTAAAAGATTGCTCAGACCTAAGCTCTGACCATTCTCCAGTGCTACTAACTCTGTATCAAAAGCCAATTATTTCGGCCGCCAAGCCAACGTTATGTAATAAACACACTAATTGGTATAAATTTAAAAATATATTGAATAAAGTCGACCCAAAGCTTAAGCACATATCGACTGGTATTGAGTTGGACTATGAGGTTGAAGATTTCACAAAAATAATTCAAAACGCTGCGTGGAAGCGTACACCAAATACCCGCGTGAATCTAAGTGGTACCAAATACCCAAAACACATCTTAGAAAGTATCCATAAAAAGCGCAAGCTTCGACGGAGATGGCAGCAAACTAGGTCCTTTGCTCTCAATACTGAGCTTAATAAATGTACAGCGAAACTAAGAGCACAAATTAAAGAGCTTAAAAATTTTTCCTTCAAAACTTATCTGGCTAAACTCACAGCTGATAAATCCACCGACACAAGACTCAAAAAAGCACCTGTATAAAGAAACTTGTAAACATCATAAACAGTGCTTTATGCCTAAGATACGTGCCATCGCTTTGGAAAGCATCTGAAGTCATAATGATACCCCAACCGGGTAAGCCAGTACATGTTGTTATATCATATAGACCAATTTCGCTGCTGCCAGCCTTATCTAAAATCTTTGAGAATGTACTCATAAATAGGCTCAAACCAATAATCGCTCATAAAAACCTAATACCAACACATCAATTTGGCTTCCGTGACCATCATTCAACAATTGACCAGGTACACCGAATCGATAATTTCGTAGAAAATACAATCGATAAAAAGAACGTTTGTACGGCGGCCTTTTTGGACGTGTCTCAAGCTTTTGACAAAGTTTGGCATACGGGTCTACTGCTCAAATTAAAATACATGCTACCCAAACAATTTTGTGAAATAATTGCTTCGTACTTAAAAGATAGATACTTCCGCATTAAACAAGAGGATGCATATTCAAACTTGCAACTGATAGAAGCCGGTGTTCCCCAGGGAAGCGTGTTGGGGCCAATGCTTTATTTGCTTTTTACCAGTGACCTCCCATCTGATTCTAGTTATATGACAGCGACATTTGCGGATGACACAGCTTTGTTAGCAGCTGGAGAGTCAACTTCAGTATCTAGTCGACGAGTGCAGACAGCAGTCAACGCAATTACTAAGTGGGCATCTAAGTGGCGCATAAAATTAAACGACACCAAATCAATTCATGTCGACTTTACCTTGAAAAAGCCGGCATATTGTCCAATTTATATAAATAGCATTCCTATACCACACCATAACAGTGCTAAGTACCTAGGTATCACCTTAGATGCTAAGCTACGCTGGATAGAACATGTAAAAAAAAAGGAGCTAGCTTGATATGAAATTTGGCAAACTTTACCACCTAGTTGGCAGGAAATCCAAGCTATCAATACAAAACAAACTGTTATTATATAATCAAATCCTAAAGCCAGTTTGGACCCACGGAGCCCAACTATGGGGTTGCTCAAGTCAAAGCTGTATTGCCAGCATTCAGCGCTTTTAAAGTAAGGTGCTAAGGACTTTAGTTAATGCTCCTTGGTACATTAGATCTGCTGACGTGCACCGTGATCTAGGTGTGAATTCAGTGGTAAATAAAATCTCCAAATTAGCAAAGTCTCACGAACTGAGGCTTAGACAGCACGTTAATGAGGAAGCCTCCAGACTCATCGAAACTGCTGGGCGAGAAATCCGGTTGAAACGCAAGAAGCCTTCCGACCTAGTAAGACAACAGTAGCAGCAAATGTATTTCTTAACATTTAGCTTTTAAGTATCTCTTCTAATTATCTAGACCAGAATTGTTGTTAGTATTTTAGTTTTATATACTAGGTACAATGTAAAATAATAATAATATTATTATTATTGAAAAAAAAAAATGTTTCTTCGCAAAACCAGGTTTGCCGTATTCGCATTTTATTGAAAAAATTTATTAAAAATTACTACTAGATTACTTTAGAGCTGCATACTAGCACAAGTAAATTTATCGCAGGAAAGTTTCTTAACCGTTTCTGAAGCGTTTTTTATATGAAGTTTTTACATTTCTTGAGAGCTGGATACTAAGCTTAACAAAGAAAACTGTAACAAATCTTTAGAATTTAAATAGATATTATAAAATCTACTTAAAGCTTACCTTCCTCAACAATTTATCGGCGATAAATGACAGCTAAAACAGGGTTGCAATTATATTTTTACGTGCCATTGCTCGCAAATAAATATGATATATTTTACAGCCATTGCAAATAATTTCCTGCGTGTGTTTGTTGTTATGGTGTTGCATTAGGTGGTAAAATCTGCAACTCGTGCACCGTGCAAGGTTTTTGCAAGAGCAAGAGAAAACCCCTATTGAAACATTTCCAGCCGTTCAAAAACACTGTTACTTTTTCCAAAGTTTTGAACTGAATGGAAGAAAACTATAGACATTCTAAACATACAATATGTTACTTGCTAAAATAATAAAGAAAATAGCGAAAAAGGGTAATTGAACTTGGATTTTGAAGAGGAGAGTGTTTTCGTCGATAAACATATATTTTATAATTAATTTCTTTCATTTTATAAATAGAAAACGGCAAAACTAAGAAGAAGAATAATTGCAAAACATTCCCATAGGGTTGCTGCGCCACGTAAAAAGCCCACCCCAATGAAAAACTACCAACAGCCTCGGATGAGAAACCCCCCTTTTGATGACGACCATGGCAAACGAAATAAGAACAATGATATTAGGGCATGCACCTGGAATGTCCGGTCCCTTAGTTAGGAAGGTGCCGCTGCCCAGCTGGTTGATGTTTTCGTGAAAATAAAGGCTGACAACACCGCCGTCCAAGAAATGCGATGGACGGGACAAGGACAGGGACGAGTAGGTCTTTGTTTCATTTACTGCAGTGGCCATATAAAGGACCGCAAGTTTGGTGTGGGATTCGTGGTGGGAGAGAGACTCCGTCGCCGAATACTATCATTCACTCCGGTGAATGAACGTCTTGCCACAATCCGCATCAAAGCGAGGTTCTTCAACATATCGCTGATTTGCGCCCACGCCTCGGCGGAAGAGAAAGACGATGTGACCAAAGATGCCTTTTATGCGTGCTTGAAAAGCATTTATGAGAGCTGCTCCGCCACGATGTCAAAATCGTGCTTGGCGACTTTAACGCCAGGGTGGGCAAAGAAGGTATCTTTGGCACTACGGTCGGTAAATTCAGCCTGCACGAGGAAACATCCCCAAATGGGTTGAGGCTGATCGACTTCGCCGGGGCCCGAAATATGGTTATCTGTAGTACTAGATTCCAGCATAAAAAGATTCATCAAGCTACCTGGCTGTCTCCGGATCGAAAAACTGTGCAGCAAAACACGCACGCCAACAAACACAAGGAAGGTTCAGACCTGGAAAATCAACAACCGACCAGATATTTACCATGCGCCAAATCTTGGAAAAGACCCGTGAAAGAAGAATCGACACACACCACCTCTTCGTCGATTTCAAAGCTGCTTTCGACATCACGAAAAGGAGCTGCCTTTATGCCGCGATGTCTGAATTTGGTATCCCCGCAAAACTAATTCGGCTGTGTACGCTGACGTTGAGCAACACCAAAAGCTCCGTCAGAATCGGGAAAGACATCTCCGAGCCGTTCGATACCAAACGAGGTTTCAGACAAGGCGATTCCCCATAGTGTGACTTTTTCAACCTACTTCTGGAGAAAATAGTTCGAGCTGCAGAACTTAATAGAGAAGGTACCATCTTTTACAAGAGTGCACAGCTGCTGGCGTATGCCGATGATATTGATATCTATTTGATGGGTCTGAAATCCTTGGCCGTGACAATAGAGCCCCTGCCAGCCTTCGGGATGAACGTAACTTTGACTCGTCTCCAGGCCACCGGGATGTACCCTAATCTGAAGCAGTTCGCATAGATCGGTAGCAACCAACTGCATGATACCTTAACAGCCTGCTGCAGCTGCGCTGGTATTATGCCGTCCGGTCCCGGGGACTTGAACGGTTTCAACGAATTAATTGCCCATGTCAAGTGTCGCTCATCCAGAAGGCCGGAAAAGGCCGTGAAGTCAGCATGCAACTCTCCGAGAGATGCCGCCATAGAGGACGTGCTGTTAGGGAAGTGAGCATCAAGGAGCAACTGAAGTGTATCTTCACTGCTTAGGGCTCACTTCCCGTTTACATCCTTGAGATAACCCAGAGGTACTGGGTTTTTAGCGAGAATACTCCTGAATCTAGAGGACTCGTGGCAGCCCTCCACTTTTTCGCAGAAGGCCTTCCACGAGATCCTTTTAGCCTTCCTTAACTCGGACTTGTAAATCGAAAGTCCTGTTTTATACAACGCCCAGTCGTCAGATAACCCGCTTCTGCGGGCCCCGTTAAATAGGCGTGTACAAGACGCCCTAATTTCCGAGAGCTCCATAGTCCACCATTGAGGTTTCCCTTTGCCCTTCGGTGTTTTCAGTGGACAGGAGCTCTCTAGTGCAGGAATGCACGCCGAGCTGAAGACTTCGACCCACCCGTCCACCACATCGGCGGTGCCCAAAATGTTCACCCCCGGTGCGCGTGGAAGAGTTTGCCGAAGCCTCCTTCGGTAGCCTTCCCAGTCCGTGCTCCTCGGATTTCTGAATGATTTCCTAGGCGGACCCTCTCCGACTAAACGATATACCTGTGATCAGAAAAGGAGTGATCATCGAGGACCCTCCAATTTGAGATCAGCGGGGAAATCACATGAGAAACTAGGGTGAGGTCGAGAACCTCCTCGATGGATGCGGTCACAAAAGTTGGAGAATTTCCAATATTACAAATGCGAAGATTTTCCCTTACAATAAAATCAAAAAGCGACTCACCTCTATTATTTGTATCCGAGCTGCCCCAGATCGAGTGTCGCGAGTTGGCGTCCGAGCCGATGATGACGTCGGCACCATTCCGGGACGCTTCAGCCAAGGTCTTCCTTAGCAATACGGGAGGTGGCTCCATCGCATCATCGTGCGGCATATACGCGGAGATAATCCAGACATTTCCGGTCTCGCACTCCAGTTTTGCTGTTACTATGTCAGCATTGCTGAAATTAGGTAAAAGAAGTACCGTTAATTCATTGCTGACCAGCATACAGGCTCTGTTTCTACCTGCATCATTGGACGCCAGCAGCTTATGGCTCCTCGTCCTCAAGCCAGAGATCCCGCTAGCAGTCAGCCACGGCTCCTGGATCAGGACGACATCGGCCTCCAGACGAAGCAGTAAATTGGCAGAGGCCGCCTTTGAGTGTTGGAGATTAATCTGGAGGGATTTCATCCTTCAGACTCTCCTCTAGCAACTCCAGTTCAGCGCTTATGTCGTGATCGACGCTCACCTCCTCAAACAGGCTGAAGACGGAATCGCCAATCGACGAACCGCCTCCAGAACTCGCCACGTCTGAGAGGTTTCGGTCGTTTTCTATGGTCGCTTGACCATCGCTAACGCCGTCTGCCTTCTCCCCTGCATCTGCAGCTTGGGTGCCATCAGCCCCGGTATCCGCTGGGAGTACCTTTAGCACAACCATTTCGAAACCATAGCTGATGGCTCCCTTGGTTTTGCTGAAAGGACCGATGGACTCCTCGTTAAGCATTATCAACGCTTGCCGATAAGGTTTATCGATTCTCTCCAGCCTTATAACCCTCCAGTCATGCGTGGGGAGAGAGGGGTTGCAGTACTTGAGGATTTCCTCAATCTCATTTGCAGTGGAAGGTTCAGCCGGCAGCCAGACGCGAGCCCTAGGGCGAAGAGGAAGGTCCGCTTTGTCCACGGCCTCCAGTCTGGCTCCCTTCCACACCTCCCCCACCAGAGATACTGCCTCCTTAAATAAGATGGCCGATCTTTCATCGCCACACCTTGTCAGCTTATGCAGCCCATGATGCCAATCGGCACTTACACATTTTGGGGGTGGTCCCGGGTTTCCCTTAACCACCCTGAGGAAGACTGACGAAATGGCTGCCGCTACTCTTTTCCACTCTTCGTGAGAGATGGCGCCGTCCCCCCTGCTGCGGTCTATCACACCAAGCACTCTTGCACTAGCGCCTTTAGCGATTTCACTAAAAGTTGGCGCAGCCCCCGTTCGCGGTTTTTTACCAAGGGAGGTTTCTCCCTCATGCGACCTTTGCCTCTTAACCGCTGGTTCGGGTCCCTTCGTTTCGAGTCGAGCCCTATCGGTCTCGCTCTCACTCAGGACCTTCTTAGCCCATTCGAGCGTGTTGGCATGCTGCTCAGATACCTGACCAGCATGCTTCCCCCGTAGCGCTCTACGATTTTTGTTGCCAGTCGTACTCTGAGGCCTGCCATGGTTTTAACGGGACGGAGGCAGTTGCGACATTAGCCCAGCAGCCATTTCTGATGGGTGTCACCCCATCATACTCAGGTGCCAGAATGTCGCCACCACCAGCCCTGGGTTCAACCAGATCCAAATAAGTTTAACCTACTCTAAAAACCAGTTCAATGCTAAAGTCGTCTAGCAGTTGTAAGGCGGTGAAGGTCGCAGGCCATTTAGCATTACCCAGGATGCACCAGCGTGGAGGCGACCTGCTCTACATCCCTATGTTTATGTAAAAAAAATTTAAATTCTTTAAACTATTTGCATTTTAAGTTCAAAAATTCAACTATTTAAATGTATGTAATTATGTAAAAAATTTAAATTCTTTAAACTGAAAGGAATTGTGCTATTACAAGTATAATTAAATATGTTAATTTCTACGTCCAAGATATCTATTGGGGAAATTTTAAAATAGATCAGGAAAAGATATATATAAAGGCGTCTCTGACTTATGGCTTTTGAGATATTTGCATTTTAAGTTCAAAAATTCAACTAGTTAAAATGTGCGTTTCTCCGATTTATAATGAATTTTACACTTATATTTTTAACTTTTGTATCCACTAACACTTCACTAATTCGTTTCTACCCACTTACTTATTATATAATGCAAAAATAACTTTTATCCAATATTTAACTTTTGTTAAATTCCTTCTGTTTTTTTCAATAAAAAAACATCTAACTAAAATTTAATGTTTTTCGCATAGAACTCCTTTCTGCATTGGCGTTGGTCCTCGTTGGACCAAAACCTAGACGTCTTCAGTACTTTCTCGTTGAACTCCTTTTTCCGTTGGCGGCTTTCACCCGCGATTCAAAAACATATCCCAACGGACCAACACCTTGGCGTGTTCAGTTCTTTATCGTTTAATTCTTTTTCGCGTTTCCTCTGCGAATGGTAGGCAACCGGTGTGGGTGGTGATGATTTGCACTGCTCAGGCAGGATGTCGGGTGCCGCATGCGTGCGGCAGCTAAGAGTTACCACCTCCTAATCCAGGTAAGCGACTCCCGTGAGCATTAGATGATTCGCAGCCAGGAGGTAAATTCGGCTGTATTTTAACGGAGCTTTCACAACACCGAGCCGTATTGGGAAGTAACGGTGACCTTACCGAGTAATGGGACTCTGGCTCGGCGGACCCTTGAGTTCTCCTTTATTTGCATAGACTCGACCGCTCACTTCGTTGAGCCAAGGGTCGTACAAAAAAATGAACAACGACAAAATAAAAATCAACTACGACTTGGCAAAGACCAACGCAGACAACAAAGGACAACGGAAACAACAGCGGCACTGATGCAGGTAATGGGTGTTCAGAGGCTAAACGCAAGTTTAGTTTTCCTAATGCCCTATCGCCTGAGGAGCGGGCGCTGTTTAAGGAGCATGCCAGAGAGGATTAAGACGACATGCCCTCATACAGCTAATAACGCAGCGAACACCTCCGCAACTCCCCAAAGCAGGCTTAGCTGCTCGGATGACCCTCATAGAAAAGGAATGAGTGGTGCCAGCTTAAAATGGTACCTGGGTAACTCCTGAAGAAGCCGAAAAGATGGCGAGGAACAGAGGCTACACTGTTTCCTCGGCCTCAAAGGCGCATCCGTTAGTAAGCAGAGTAGCGGGGCTCGAAGTCGCGGATTAGTCAACGCCAATCCAACCTGTAGGACTGAAAGCATGAAGACGGCGTCTCCGACAGCCAAACGCAAAAGCCACCAAACTCCAAAAGGCAAAGAGGAAACTATGCCCAGGAAGCTGGAGGCCAAGTCGCCGCACCTAATCCTCCTCGGGCAGCTGAGGGACAGCACAGATGAGGAAGAATGAGGAAAGTTCTAGCTGACTACCGGAAATGGCTCTCAAGCTAGTGGGCTGGGGAGGCCCCATCCTATGCACAAAGAGAGGGTGGGATAATTTTAGGAGTTTCTGCGAAAACCTCTCATCAATACCAGCGGTAACAAGACTGCACAAGGCTCTGCTAAGATAAAGACGGACACAGCTCTAGCCATAAAAAAATGTGACGGTACTTATACGACCAGTGCGGAGGAGAGACCTACGGCACTCTTGCGTGCGCATTTCCCGGAGATAATTAAGGAAGACCGGTAGACCGATTAGTCTAACTTCCTTTATACTAAAAAGTATGGCAAAGATCGTGGACCACGAAGTAAGGTCTAAGGTGCTGATAGGGTACTGGAGGAATGTGCCGGTACCGGTGCGCAGGTGGATAGAGACCGTACTCCGCACTAGAATAGCTGAGACCACAGTAAGAGATACCAGTATTCGGGAGGAGGGATGAGTGCTATCCCCCTGCTGTGGAGCCTCGTCGTGTCGGAACTATTTGTGTTGTTAACTAGCAATGGAATCCCCCTTGAAGACGACCACCGTCCCGTTTACGAGGCGCAAGTCTCTGCCTGGTCATAGGAACCTAACACTTTGGGGCAGAGAGATAGAGATGATTAATATGGTTAAATACCTTGGTCCTACGCTGGATTCCACGTTGCCATGTGCACATGCCTGGCGACGGCACTTTAAGTCTTTCTGCTTAGGGACAGTACAATCAAGTGGTATACTGACGGCTCGAAAACGTAGGAAGGAATTGGCGAAAGGATCACAGTACCACGCACAAAGCTTTCCATACCTATGGGTAGGTTTACGAACATTTTCGGTGTGTACACTTAAACCTCCAACGCAACTATCGCAATATATCGTATAGCTATAATAATCGATAGCCAAGTGCCACTCTTAGCAATCTCTGCATACGAGATAAAATCGCTATTGGTTCAAGAATGTATGAAATGACTGAATTGTCTATCAGAACGTAACCAAGTGCATCTTATTTGGGAGTCAGGTCACAAAGGTATAGCCAGGAATGAACTGGCTGATGAGCTTGCCCGCCCTGCAGCATCCACCAACATGGTATGACCGGAACCTTTCATTGCGGTTGGTTCCCACACGATAAAGAAGCTGCTACGCAATGGTGAAGCAGTCAGTAGGAAGAGGCATTGGCAATAACTCCCAGGTATAAATTAATTCATTATAAATCGGTGAAACACGCATTTTAACTAGATGAATTTTTTAACTTTAAATGGCAACTATATATATTTTTTTTTCTTGATCTGGAGGACTGCCTCTATCCGTACATATCAATTTTAACCCCGAAATCGGGCTAATCTGTTAGTAAGCAGGATGTTTCAAATTGTTCAAAATAAAACAACAATAGTGTTCCATAATGTATAAAAGTGAACATAGTTCTAATATACATATGTATTTGTATATGTATTTACATTTCTGCTTGAATGCAGGATGTTAAAAATTGTTTGTTACTACATAAAAACAACATATAGTGCAAACTAATTGCAGAGAACGTATGTATATTTATAGAGAAGGTTCACTATGTCGAGAATTTAGTGATATTTCAATTTTGGGATATTTACAAAATTTCCCCCACAGAAAATTATTAGCGTGTTTCACCACTTAACATCAGGGGACACGAAAATAGCAGAATTGAGCATTTTCAGTGTTAAATGAGAAAAAGTATACTCTTTCCGATGTTAAGGAATGTACGCTTACAGATTCCCTTTTTTACTATGCGTAAACGATGCTGCATATAATTTATAGATCGGTATACATATATTTGTTATGAAAGTACATAAGTATGTACATATACATACATATATTTTAAAATTGAGCTATTTTATGATGAATTCCATAAAATCTTTGCAAATATATAATTCAATAAGATTTGTATTACTACATAAATATGCATTTTATATAGGTTTGGTACAACATTGTACATACATGTATTTATATACTTAAATAAATATTTGCTTTGGTCATTAAACTTTTCGATATCATGTTAAGAGACCAAGCGGTCGCACGTTTGCCTATATATGTGTGCATGTAAACAAATGTAAAAGAACCATACGCATAATGTTTGTAAATTTGTCTACATGCAACAAATGTACATTCAATGCTTTATGCGAAATTTCCGTTGACGCGGACAACCAATAGCGAAGCTCATATTTTTTGCGTTCATGTCAAAGAGTCAATGTGTCGAAAGAATGACGCGACGACAAAGCTTCACAACATTGTGTTGTTGGTAAAAAATCCGAGCTGTGACGAAAACACAAACGAACAATCGTCAATTGCCACTGCTTCCCTTGTCGCTGTAACAGCTTTTACAACAAACCAGCGTTAATGTGTATGTATGTTTCTGTATAAGCTTGCATACATATCGACGCAGATTTTTGCAGGCCGCGTAAAAATATTTTTTACATTCCTTGACAAATACAGTCAATCCTTGTTAGTGCCCCAATCAAAGATACAGATTTTTGTAGTTTGTTAAAAATAAAAATATAATATTGCACATAAGCGAGTGCGGATACTTAATCGAGTGGTACTTAAAACAATAATTTCGATGTATTTCAAAAAACAAAGCGTGAGATGCAGCAAGATATAGGCAGTTAAGAGGGATGATTGTCATTTAAGCGGAGTACTACTTAACCGGGATCCACTGTACACATAAATCAGAGGAATATTGAATATTTTCTTTGACACATTTCTTGACTTGAAAATCGACAAATAATCTATGTTGTCAATTTTATTCTAATACTTGAATACTTATATTTGCGGCGTTGTCACTTTTTCCTTCTCATACAAATATCAGAAATTGTTAAATTTATGATTTTAGCTTTTGTCATCGTCGCGAAAAGACGCTTGTAGGCAAAGGCTTGTTCGGGGAGATGTGATAGTGTTTGTTTTTATCAATGAAGCAAGTTTGCCTGTTGAAAGTGCGCTTGCGTTCATGAATGAAAATATTGTTGTTAGGAGTTTTTCTACATATTTGGTCATCGACTATTTGGCTGCCATATTGACTTGTGACGCTATTTGAAACCATTGTTGTTTTTGTAGAACAATATTTGTAATTTTTGCGGGTGACATATTTATGTACATGTGAACGCATGTAAATATGTATGTTGTGTATGCATTATTTGTGTGGGAATGTCATACGCACATATTTACATGTGTACGCATATTTGTATGTTGGTTTGTGTATACATTATTTGTTCGGCAATGTCGTACACATATGCATATGTATGTACATATAGAGCAGTGCGCGCACACTTTTTACTGATAAATGATAATATCACGATTTGAATTTGAATTCTACTTACATGTGTATATATGTATGTAACTATGTGCTAATATCTAGATGCGTATGAAAATTTAAGTGAAGAAATGTAATTTACATACAATATTATAGTAATATATTAAGTTTTTTAGGATATTATGATAGTATGTCATAATATATATATATAGCATAAGTATATACAAACATATTGTATGAAATTACATACATATATTATAGTATCAAACAAAAGAAATATTTAAAAAATTGCTTTTTTTCGTACATTAACTACAATTATTGTTTTGGAAATAGCATAATTTAATTAGAATATTATCAGTTTTGCATGTATTTATAAAAATACGCAAAATGATAATCATCAATTAATATGATGACATGTAAAAATATAAGCAAAAGGCCAACATACGTCTGTAATAGCAATGTATATTTCAGAGCATAATTTTCATTAAATGCTCAGCTCTGTTCACGCGCCACTGTTAACATTTATCCTTCTGAGCTAGCTGTGGTGAAACACGCTCATCGCATTTTGTTAGCTTTTGACAGTTTACACGCTTGTCCGCTGTTGGACCTTTTCTATAAATATACGTTCTCTGCTGCAGCTCGAAAGAACAAAACAGAACCGTTTCTCCGTGGAGCAAAACAAGCAAGTCAGGTCAGGTTGAAGTGGAATGCTAGAGTTCATTAAGCAATAAAGAATAAAGCGAGTAACAGCTGTGAAAGTAAAAAAAGCCATTTTTACTAATTTACATATGTAATATGATCTGTACATATGCATATCCGCTGTGCATATGCAATACTTAAAAGCATATTCCAAAAATTTTGCATATTAAGGTATTTTCTTACATTTTAATCCATAACAAAACAGGAATCCTTATTTTGTTTACAAAAACGATTCCTTTACAGTACATTCCTTTAGGCTGCATTCATGATTGAATTTTGAATATTTGGTGAAGTACACGAATGCAACTAAGGGTTAATTTTATTAAATTCGATATTGTAGTACCTTTTATAATGAAAAGAAAATACTGAATCCCCTCTTTGTAGCGTGGCAATTGATTGTTGCTGCTCGTGTTTCTAAGTGGTCAAAATAATAAGTACATTGGTAATTGTTTTAAGATTTTCAGCAAATCGGACGATTTATTGTAATGGTTTGCTCTTTCGGTTGTATAGCTCCATGTTTAAAACGCATTGAAAACTAAAAAATTGTACAGATGGGTAGAAAAAAGCATTGCAGTGCGGAGGAAAAGGAAAGCGTCTTAAATCTCAGAAAAGAGGCCCAAAGTCTTAGGAATATTGCTAAAACATTAGACCGTTCATTGTATTTCGTGCAGAATGTCCTAAAGATGAAAAAGAATGTTGTAACTCGCGGTCGACCAAAAAAGACATAAACAACAACGGACAACCGTATCGTCACTCTTGGTAAAAAGGACCCATTGGTATCTTCAAGGATAATATCAGCCGATATTGGTAACATAATATCTTCCCGAATGGCTCGACGAATACTATATCGAGCTAATTTACCTGGCAGGATAGCCAGAATACCATAATTGTGAAAAAAAAATTGAGATAATACTACATTTCGCGAAAAATCATTCAAATTGGTCCGGCCCAAGTGGTGAGAAAAAGTGGGCGCAATATCTTGTGGAGCGACGAAACAAAAATTAATTTGTTCGAAAATGATGCCTGACGGAACGTTTGTCGTCCGAAAGGCAAAGATTTGCCTTCACAGTCTACAAAAAGACCGTTAAACACGGTGGCGGCAACATAATGGTCTGGGGCTGCTTTTCGTGGTATGGTGTAGCATAAATAGATTCGAATATAAAGATATCTTGGAAAACACGATGCTGCCATATGCTGAGGAAAGTATGCCACTAATATGGAAATTTCAGCAGGATAATTATAAGCATACGTCGAGGTTGGTAAAAGATTGGTTCCAGGACAATGGTGTGACTTTTCTTAGAAGGCCATGTCAATCTCCCGAGTTGAATCCAATTAAAAACTTTTGGGGAAGCTAAAGCAACGGATTGGGAAGCAATCGTTCCAAAATAAGGATCAGTTAGGGAGTTTTGTTGAAAAAACCTGGTATGAGACTCCAATTATCTCCAGTTTTCAAAATCGAATCTCAAAAGGAATTGAAAATAATGGCGAATATACCAGATACTGATGAAAGAAGTAAATAAAAATCAAATAGGAGCCAGAAAACTCAAATTAATACGTTTTTTCATTCACAGATACCTGATGTACTTATTATTATATTTTTTCCACCCATATTTTTTGTCTTTTTGAAGTTATACTTCTTATGCGAGTTCGGAAAAGGTTGCGTTAAATTCATAACTGCGCAACCTCTACTAACAACACAATGTTGCCATGCTTATGCTATTGTTGTTTTTGTAGAACAATGTTTCAATTTTTGGTTGATGATAAATTCTGTTGGGATTCGAACCTACTTGCTCGTCGTAATTTTTCAAGCGCTTACCACCAACACCACCATTGACACTTGTATTGCGTTGTCGTAATTATGGTTTGGTTATGCATGAAAGAAATATACAATGGATCGCCGATTGTTACCTCTTTCCTTGCTGCTGCTCATATGTATGTTTGTATGCTTGTGTATTATTGAAGTTATACGTCTTTTTCTTTCGTTTGTCTTTCATGTCTGCGAATTCTCAACTATTTTGTGTGACTTTTGCGTGAAATACTCTGCGTTGGCCTTTAAAAAATTAAGACTATACATCATTTCTGTAGTTAGTCTTCATTTACATTGTTTGGAAATCGACCCGCGATGACGAGGTATATCGTTTTATTTGACAGCGTGAGGTTTATGAACTTCATTTCTAATTTTGTTTTGTGGCATATTAGAAATGTTGTTTCTTCGAAAATCGTTCACTTACAACGGATAAAACGTCTTCTGAGTGGTGGTTTTAATGAATAAATTCCAAGGTTTTACACAAAAATAATGTAGTCAATAAGTATAGTACGCTTATGTATGCTTGCGCATTATTTTTCTTTCGTTTGTCCTTCATTTTTGCGAATTCGCAACTATTTTGTGTGACTTTATTTCTTTCGTTTCTCTTTCATTTCTACGAATTTTTTGAATTTCTGAACGCGCGCATGCGTATACATACATTCATATGAGCATGTGCAGATACATAAGATAGGATAGAAGATGTATGCCTTTTAACATCGTAGACTACACTAATAAATATTTTTCTTACTAATAGAAATTAAATTTATCACAGCAATATTATGTATATGTATATTAGGTATATGCTGTGATAAATTTAATTTCTATTAGTAAGAAAAATATTTATTAGTATAGTATACGATGTTAAAAAGGAAAAATTAAACACTAAGTCCGTCGAGATTCGAACCTGCGTTCACATTGTGACTTTTCATGTACTACTCACCATTGACACTTTCGTGGCGTTGTCTTAAGTATGGTTTGGTTATGCATGTAAGAAATATACGATGGTTCAAATAGTTTTGTTTAAGTATAGAAATATGCTTTTGTAGAACATTTCCTTTCGCAAACATACAGACAAATGTGCAAACGACATAATATATGTATGATTGTTTCGCATTTTGCTTCTACGCCGGTCAAATTTCTATACAAAAATCGGCTGAAATGTGTGAGAAAATAAAAAATGGACAACTAGGGCAAATAATTTTAAAAAAATTTGTTGATAATTAAATATAAATGAAAATACATGTAAATTTACTTAAATTTATTTAAATTTATTAAAACACTTATTTAAATTTATTAAGAAACTTATTTAAATTTATTGAAAAACTGCAAAGAAAAATAAAAAGCAAATTCATTTGATTTTGGCCCAGTTTTGTGCGCAATACAAATGCAACGCCAATAATGAATACAAGAAATTGACTAAACACCATGATATAAGATATACAAATTATAATATGACAACCCAATTCGAAGAGTACGAAAGAGAGATGGTTACGCTGCATATTGCCTTCCGCAACGAAGAGACAGAACTACTTTCCGAGTCAAAATTCCTTCATTTAGACTTTGCTTTATAAAATGTGCATAATGAATTTAAATGTTCAAGTTTTCTTTCATACAAAATGATATGCATTTCTGAATATCACTAAGAAGTATAACTTCTTCCACGCGTAGGGACTCCAAGCACCTTTTTTATTATTTGCTAGAAATTTAAGTACCTATTCCAACTATTATTACAAATATCTTTATTTTTGTTATTTAAGCCATATATTAAATGAGATATGATATTATTTTTCTTTGAACATGAATAAAAAAGAATTTATTAGTCATTGAATGTTACACGGGCGTATGTACTTATTATTTTGACATTTTTTCTGGCAGCAATGTAAACCGTCCACTTTTGCAAATACATCTGACAACATGTTTAAGGTTAGGTATCGATCAGCTGATTACCAAACAAGTTTTTTCAGCCGTGGTGGTTTATTTACAACGGCGAAAGAAAATAAATTGTTGCTCGAATTCATAAGTACGTCGAATGGTAAGTCAGTTTCCGGGCGTATTTAGGTCGAATCGCTCTGTGCTGTTCTGCACATTTTGTAATTGCTTTGTTATACAAGTATGTATGGCGTTTACATAGGGACTCTATTGTTGCTCGTTATCGGCAAATTCACTTTTGGTGTCATTCTGTATAGTAGAGTTTTTATACCCTGAATAGGGTATATTAAATTTGCCACGAAGTTTGTAACACCCAGAAGGAAGCGTCGGGGACCCTACAAAGTACATATGTATGTATATAAATGATCAGTATGTTGAGCTGAGTCGATCTGTCTGTATATATACGAACTTGTCCCTCAGTTTTTAAGATATCGTTTTGAAATTTTGCAAATGTCATTTTCTCTTCAAGAAGCTACTCATTTGTCGGAACTGCCGATATCGGAGCTCTATAACATATAGCTGCCATACAAACTGAACATTCGGAATCTAGTGCTGGTAGGGAAAACTTTTGCATTTAACAAGATATATTCACGAAATTTGATATATGTTATTTCCTAAGGCAACAATGTAATCTCTGAAGAAATCGTTCAGAACGGTTAACCACAGCATATAGCTGCCATACAAACTGTAAGATCGGAATCAAATGCTTGCATGGAAAACTTCCTATTTTGAAGATATATCTTCACGAAAGTTGATATGAGTTATTGTTCATAGAAATAATGTAATATCGGAAGAAATTTTTCAGATCGGCTCACTATATCATATAACTGCCATACAAACCGAACGATCGGAATAAAGGGTTTATATGGAAAACTTTTGCATTTGACGTGGTATCTTCACGAAATTTAACATAGATTAGTGCTTAAGGTAATAATATAATCTCCGATAAAATTGTTCAGATCGGATTACTATAGCATATAGGTTCCATACAAACTGAACACATAGTTACTAAAAGAAATGCACCTGTGAAGGGTACATTAGCTTCGATGCAGCCCAAGTTAACGTTTTTTTTTTGTTCTATCTTCCTTTTCACTAAATTTTCGCAAATGTTTGAGCGTTTCAGGTACATCACGCTTAGAGCGTGTTGCATAGATAATTTTTATCTTGGCCTCACATTTTGCCTTACCATGAATGTTATAAAAGATTATGAATAATACCAGCTAATAACTATTTAAATTTTCAAACAAATGCTTAATTTGGATATTCCCTAATCCATTAGAATGTATTGAATACCCACTACTGATATATTTATTTATAATTTTTGAGGGAATTTCCTACTCTTTTGGAAAATATTAAAAGCCAGTAATTTGTTACCCCAAATTTTTTCTATTTATTATAAAATATTAATGAATTAATTACATTTCTTGTTTAAGACAAAACGATATTCAAATTACGATTAAAACAAATAAAAATGAAAGCGTCTTAATATTTTTATGTAAATTTAAAACACCAAATGAATTCTGTTTTAATTAAAATTACTTCTTCTTCTTAATTGGCGTAGACATCGCTTACGCGATTATAGCCGAGTTAACAACAGCGCGCCAGTCGTTTCTTCTTTTCGCTACGTGGCGCCAATTGGATATTCCAAGCGAAGCCAGGTCCTTCTCCACTTGGTCCTTCCAACGGAGTGGAGGTCTTCCTCTTCCTCTGCGTCGAATACTTTCAGAGCTGGAGTGTTTTCATCCATCCGGACAACATGACCTAGCAGCGTAGCCGCTGTCTCTTAATTCGCTGAACTATGTCAATGTAGTCGTATATCTCGTACATCTCATCGTTCCATCGAATGCGATATTCGCCGTGGCCAATGCGCAAAGGACCAAAAATCTTAGGCAGAATTTTTCTCTCGAAAACTCGCAACGTCGACTCATCGGTTGCTGTCATAGCCCAAGCCTCTGCACCATATAGCAGGACGGGAATTATGAGCGACTTATAGAGTTTGGTTTTTGTTCGTCGAGAGGGGACTTTACTTTTCAATTGCCTACTCAGCCCGAAGTAGCACCTGTTGGCAAGAGCAATCCTGTGTTGGATTTCCAGGCTGACATTATTGGTGGTGTTACTGCTGGTTCCTAAATAGACGAAATTATCTACAACTTCAAAGTTATGACGTGGAGTTATGTGTGGAGTCGCACTGCGGCCGGGTGCCGGACCCAGAGTACGGCAGAGGTTTTAGATGGGCCTCGAACCCGACCAAGGTGGCTAGGGTGTCTCCTTTGGTTTTCACCCGAACGGATTGGAACCAAAGTGTATGTGTGTGGGGCGGCACTCATACCTTGGTTTCTTCCAGAGTGTAGTGTTGTGCATGCACTCACGCTTTGGGGCGCTGATCAACGCATTAATTTGATCTATGTTCTACTAGCAATAGATAGCACGGTGGATTTGAGCCTTCGTAGGCAGATACCCTCGTAAAACACATTGACAGATGTCAACAGTGACATGAGAGCCAAGTCGCGAGCGCGACGACTATTTGTTTAATGACAGGAGATATTTCGTTTTGCCCTCGTTCACTGCCAGATCCATTTTCTGTGCATCCTTGTCCAGCCTGGAGAAAGCTGAACTAACGACGCGGGTGTTGAGACCGATGATATCAATATCATCGGCATACGCCAGCAGCTGTACCCTCTTATAGAAGATGGTACCTTCTCTATTTAGTTCTGCAGCTCGAACTATTTTCTCCAGAAGCAGGTTGAAGAAGTCACACAATAGGGAGTCGCCTTGTCTGAAACCTCGTTTGGTATCGAACGGCTCGGAGAGGTCCTTCCCGACCCTGACGGAGCTTTTGGTGTTACTCAACGTCAGTTTACACAGCCGTATTAGTTTTGCGGGGATACCAAATTCAGACATCGCGGCATAAAGGCAGCTCCTTTTCGTGCTGTCGAAAGCAGCTTTGAAATCGACGAAGATGTGGTGTGTGTCGATTCTCCTTTCACGGGTCTTTTCCAAGATTTGGCGCATGGTGAATATCTGGTCGGTTGTAGATTTGCCAGGTCTAAAGCCACACTGATAAGGTCCAATCAGTTTGTTGACGGTGGTCTTTAATCTTTCACACAATACGCACGATAGAAACTTATATGCGATGTTGAGGAGGCTAATCCCACGGTAGTTGGCGCAGATTGTGGGGTCTCCTTTTTTATGGATTGGGCATAGCACACTTAAATTTCAATCGTTGGGCATGCTTTCGTCCGACCATATTTTACAAAGAAGCTGATGCATGCCCCTTATCAGTTTCGCCGCCGTGTTTGAATAGCTCGGTCGGCAATCCATCGGTCCCTGCCGCTTTGTTGTTCTTCAGGCGGGCAATTGCTATTCGAACTTCTTCATGGTCGGGCAATGGTTCGCCTTCTCCTGGCGTTATGCGTTCACTGCCATTCAGCAGGCTGGAGAAGTGTTCCCTCCATAATTTAAGTATGCTCTGGGCATCGGTCACTAGATCACCTTTGGGGGTTCTACAAGAGTATGCTCCGGTCTTGAAACCTTCTGTAAGCCGCCGCATTTTTTTGTAGAATTTTCGAGCATTACCCCTGTCGGCCAGCTTATCAAGCTCTTCGTACTCACGCATTTCAGCCTCTTTCTTTTTCTGTCTGCAAATGCGTCTCGCTTATCTTTTCTACTCTCGGTATCTATCCCATGTGTTGTGGTCGATCGTAACGTTGCGAGGTAGGCAGCCTGTTTTCTCTCCGCTGCGACACGGCACTCCTCGTCGTACCAGCTGTTCTTTTGCACTTTCCGAAAACCAATGGTTTCAGTTGCAGCTGTACGTAAGGAGTTTGAAATGCCGTCCCACAGTTCCTTCCCTTATACCGAGTTGTTGACGAGTGCTCTCAGAGAGCAGGAGTGCAAGCCGAGTAGCAAATCGTTCGGCTGTCTGTTGTGATTGCAGCTTCTCGACGTCGAACCTTCCTTGTGTTTGTTGACGTGCGTTGTTTGCTGCACAGAGGCGGGTGCGAATCTTGGCTGCAACAAGATAGTGGTTCGAGTCGATGTTAGGACCTCGGTGCGTACGCACGTCTAGAACACTGGAGACGTGTCTTCCGTCTATCACAACATGATCGATCTGGTTGGTAGTTTTTTGATCCGGAGACAGTCAGGTAGCTTGATAAATCTTCTTATGCTGGAATCTAGTACTACAGATAACCATATTTAAGGATCCGGCGAAGTCAATCAGCCTCAACTTATGGGGGGTGTTTCCTCGTGGAGGCTGAATTTACCGACCGTAGTGCCAAAGATACCTTCTTTGCCCACCCTGGCGTTAAAGTCGCCAAGCTCGATTTTGACATCGTTGCGGGGGCAGCTCTCATAAGCGCGCTCCAAGCGCTCATAGAAGGCATCTTTAGTCACCTCGTCCTTCTTTTCCGTCGGGGCGTGGGCGCAAATCGGCGAAATGTTGAAGAACCTCGCTTTGATGCGGATTGTGGCTAGACGTTCATTCACCGGAGTGAATGATAGTACTCGGCGACGGAGTCTCTCACCCACCACGAATCCAACACCAAACTTGCGCTCCTTTATGTGGCCATTGTAGTAAATGTCACAAGGACCTACTCGTCTCTGTTCTTGTCCCGTCCATCGCATTTCTTGGGCGGCGGTGATGTCAGCCTTTATTTTCGCGGGGACATCAACCAGCTGGGCAGCGGCACCTTCCCAATTAAGGGTCCGGACATTCCAGGTGCATGCCCTCAAATCGTAGTCCTTATTTCGTTTGCCATGGT
The DNA here is from genome assembly GCF_016617805.1 of Bactrocera tryoni. Lineage (NCBI taxonomy): Eukaryota > Metazoa > Arthropoda > Insecta > Diptera > Tephritidae > Bactrocera > Bactrocera tryoni. The sequence continues at coordinate 37,893,972 of NC_052500.1, read as the reverse complement.
CGTCATCAAAAGGGGGGCCTCTCATCCGAGGCTGTCGTTTAGTTTTCATTGGTATTGTTTTTTACGTGGCGGGTCCCAAACTCAGCGCATCACCCTATGTAGGGGATGTTTCGCCTTCTCACATTAGCTCGCCTTCGAACGGATGTTCTTAGGCTACCCAGAGGATACTTGGTCAAAGACCGGAAGTAGTGAGCTGCTTGAGTCATATGTAAAAGAATCGTTTCTGGCCACTCCTAAGTTAATGGCGATCAGAGAACTTTCCTCACTTGCGTGAACTTCTACACATGGCTCCATCCTCCTTATTACTTATACATATATATTTTCATCTATAATAATTCTAAATGTTATTAAATTTTTTAATAAAGTATCTTATTTTTAGCCTCATCACAAATTTTTTTAATTTTTTATTTTTCTATGCATATAGATAACAAATTTCAAATTTCCGAACAGATCGTATATTATGAATACTACAATATCAAAATGAAAAATAGTACAGAATTGCGTAGCAATGAACTGTTACGAATAAGATTAGAAAGCGTGTCACCCGAGCTCCAGGGCACGGTCTTTTCGTCTTTCCTCGTCGTCCGCTCGCCCAAAAAAAACCGATCTGGGCGAAAAAAGAGTCCGTGTGTGAACTGGTAATTGCGGCTACAAAAATATTTAATGTGAAACAATTCCTTGTAAAGGCAAAACTTAAAGAGGCTGCAGAGAAGAAAAAACCCTTACAACACAAACTCTTCTGACGGAATATCAGCCACAAAACACATTTGCTGTGGATCTTTGTGAAACCTTTCTCAAAGCGAATATACCGTGAAGAAAGATCAGCAATCCAAGTGTTAAATGGTTTTTTCCGAAATACATGTACCAACTATCAAATTCTTTGTGAATCAAAGTTGCGGCAGAGTTTTGTAAAATAAAGTTTTAACTGAGCTAAAAACGAAAGATGCCAATAATTATGTTTGGATATCTGTAGACTAGACAATAGACATAGAGCCACGACTTATCATAAATTTTATTTTCAAACAGAAAGTGAATTTAAAGGGACATGTTGCAACCCATTTTTTATAGGCAGTAAGTAGTTCAGTCACAAAATCTTTGTAATTGTCAGCTTTCACATTTCCAAGAAAATTTTTAACAACACTTTTAAAGGCACTCCAGGCTCGTATTTCAATTTCATTGAGCATTTCCTTAAATGTTTTAGCTTTCATTAGTTCTCTTATTTGCGGACCTACAAATACATATGCCCTCCTTAATTTTTTCTTCACTGACTGGAAATTTTGTTTTCAGATACAAGAAGAAAGCAATTGTGAATTCTTTCTGTCTTATCTGTAAAATGTAATATATACATCACTGAAAAGAAGATTCCAACCTTTTAGTCTGGATGCTAAAAGTTCGGACTGCGATTTTGAAATGCTTAGATTTCAAACTAAGTCAGTAAGTTGACCCTATGAAATTAGATGCGGCACTGTTGAACATCCTGGTAAATCAAATAAAGGATGGATTGTCAATTCCTTTGCGGTTTCTGTATCAACAATTGAAGAGCTAGTCGATTCTAGTTCTTCATCGAGACTTCAAGATTCTGGTGCTTTTGGAATAGGAAGTTGTTCACTGTGTTTGACAGGTCTTGAAGGTTATGGTATATTGCAGTACTTAACCGTATGTTTATGTTTCTTTAGGTTCTCTCCAAACCATTGGCACTGCAAAGGGCATTTTACGATTTGAAGCTTTTAACCAAACTGTTAACAACTCTACACAAGTTATACAACAGATATGAGGGGCCCATGCTTTGTCTTGGTAAATCGTAATTTCAAAAACGTAAAAGAAAGTGAAATCAAAAACGTTTTTCTATCCAAACATAGAACACGTAACCGATTCGGACACCGTTAGTCTACTGATAAATTTTGTAAAATAAAATGATCGTAAAATACGCTGTTTACTTCAAACAAGCAGGCAGAATCGGTCTAAACCAGATAAATCCCTGATAGTATGAAAATATGAGATGATGCAATATAATAAAATTTTATGTATTGTAAAATCTAAAGCCGCAGGTTATAGAATATCTGTGGGTGATAGAAAAATTCTGTTTTCAGATTTGACTTCTGGGTATCTAACTGCATTAGAAACACCTAAGAATTTTCATGTCATAAATAACACAGCTAACATTTGCCCCTTCTCTATTTATTAACATTCTCTGGGTCAGCGTTGCCACCGCGTTTATTTAGGTATGTGTCAGACAAAAACTATGGGCAAGAGGTTTTGGGACTGTAATTTAGGGGAATTTGTGGAAAAATTAGGATTGGTTACTTGTAGGTTTAAACCAGTGGTCAGTATTTCATAGCACAATTGTGAAAGCTAACTTCACACGTACCAGGGATAAATGGATGCCCAACTTGTTCCATTTGGCGTGCACCTCAAAAGTAGCGAGCCTACAAGACGGAGGTAACAGAGTAAATAATAATACCCAACGATTACCCTCCTCCCGCCCAGGCGACCCGATGGGCACAATCCGCAAAGGAGCGGAATTAGCCGAGTCATAAAAGGCAAGAGAGTTTTAAGCGTAGCGATCTTAAGCTGCTCAGCTACAGAAACAAAAATTTCAACAGCCAATATTAAGAATTAGATTAAAGTAAGTTTATTATTTTTAAGTGTTACTTATTAAGGGTAGATAAAATAATTTTTTAATGGTAAAGAGTGAGTCTGTTAGATCAAATATAATGGATTGAAAATTAAAATCGTGACACATACATACGTGACACATACGGTTCGTTAAACTCAAAATTTGTTCTAGAAAATTTCAAAAGTAAAGGTCTAAACTGCCTAGTAGAGCGAGCGGGAACGTTAAAATTAATATCAGATAAGAGAAATGGACTACAGACTGACCCATTCATGAGTTTTACAAGAAATGTTATACTAAGCATTTCCCTACGATTAGCGAGTGTACGGAGAATTATAAGTTTTAAACGGTTAGTATAAGAGGGATGATTTAACCTGGAATCCCAATGCAAATAATTTAAGGCAAAAAGTAAAAATTGTTTTTGAACGGAATCGTAACTTCTCCGAATGGACTTGATAACTAGGGTTCCAAACCACAGAAGCATACTCTTATATAGGCCTCAACAAAGATATAAAAATATTTTCTGCAGTAAGCGGATCTCTAAATTCTTTAGACCAACGTTTAACAAAAGTAAGAGCGCCTTTAGCTTTAAAAACCATCGACGATGCATGAATATTAAAATTGAATTTGGCGTCCATAGTTACTCCTAGATCAACAAAACTGCATACTTGCCCCATGCTAAATTTTTGTGTTACGTATGAAGTAGGGTCTACAGATCTACGTGAAAAGCACATCGTTTTACATTTTTTAAGGTTTAATAGCATATCATTTCTAACAGACCAAGAAAACTAGGTTGAAAACTAATTTGCCTGTTTGCAACTTTCACTAATTAAAGTATATGATTTAAAAAGTTTTACATCGTCAGCATATAATAAAATTCTTGAATACTTAATAGATGATATGTCGTTAATAAATAACAAGGACAGAATTGAACCAAGATGGCTACCTGCAGAATATTGATTATGTCAGAAAAAGTATCGTTAAATACAACTTTTTGAGTTCTGTTACAAAGATATTAAGCAACCCATTTTAGAAATATTGGTTGAAAACCAAGAAGATGAATTTATTCAAAAGAATTTAATGGTTTACTTGATCAAAAGCTTTATTAAAATCTGTGTATATAACATCAATATGCTTATTCTCCCTAAAGCCCGTTGATACATGTGATACAAATTCTAGCAATTAGTTACTGTAGATTTCCCTTTAGGAACAAGAAATTAGTGGAGATATCCAGAAGGTTATTTCAATTGTTATAATTGCTTCAAAAAGTTTAGGTATTGCTGAAAACTTTGCAATTTCCCTATACTTTTCAATGGATAACATAAATCCACTCTTATGCAAAGGAGTTATTAATGACTTTTTTCATATAGATGGAAATGAACCTTGCTTAAGAGATGTATTAAATAGTTTTGTTAAGGGTTGGTATATGCATACATATATTTGGCATAGTATATCTGGGCCATAATTAAATGATAGTTCTAACATATTTAACTGATATAAGACGTCTGCTTCGGAAATGGTGGGTGCATTAATTACAAAAATCGGACATAACTTGTGCTGATGCGTAACATTTTTAGAGTTTTTAAAAAGTAATTGGACCTAAAGAACTTAGCAAACATATTAGAAATTGTGTGATTGTCACTGGACATAGTAGACTTATATTTCATCGCTGACGGAAAATTAGAATTCTTGCGTTTGGAGTTGGCGAAACCATAGAACAATTTTGGATTACCTATAATATTATTTTTTCTTGGTTTATATAATTATTAGAACATATTTTGTTAAGGCGAAATAAATTAAAATTAGCCAACACCCAATTAAAGTCAATTTGAATTGCTTCAATAGTACAATATAACAGAGATACTTTTCTTAACAGATCACTTAATCAAGATATTTTCACAATAAAATTTTAAATATAAATCAAACAACTTTGCAAGAGCACGAAATTTCACAATTGAGCACGAGAAGGGTTGCCAGATAAAATTGTACAAACATATTGAAACATTTCCAGCTTTTCACCAACACTGTTACATTTTCTGCAATTTTCAAATGAATGGGAGCAAGCGTAAATAAGAGAAACTGCAGCTGTTTGGTGGTTATAAATACGTTTAATCAAACCGCTGCCTTTGAAACTGTGTAGTAGCGTTGGGAATAACTGTGCTTGTCACCAATTGTTATTAACTAACAAATATTTTTAATATAGTATGTTTTTCTTTACTACAGTTATCCAATTGTAATCGATGGCAACTCTGTTGCCCAACAAGTGTCAGATGAAATGAAGTAAGTGGCAGCAACCAAAAGGGCACAGTCAAAAAGCAACCGTCAGCGAGTGAACAACGTAAAATAGCGAGTACGCAGTGTTGAGAACGCTTTATAAAAAAAATGCATAAACTGTCATATCTGTATATATATAATTCTTCTGACCGTTTGTAATTGAACTGCTCCTAAACGGCTGGACCGATTTCGATGAAATTTTGTGTGTGTGTTCAAGGAAATTCGAGAATGGTTTAGATTCACAATTTGGTCCACTGGAAAATGTTTTTGAAGTGAAACTTCTTTACGCGCGCTTGGCTTGGGGAGTAAGCTGACGAACGCCTTACGAAAAGTGTGATCAGGCGAGGCGAACGGTAATTGGTGGGGATATAGGCAAGCGTCAGCAGTGCGCACGCACATTTTTCTTTCTTTCTCTTCAGTCAGTAGTTCGTTTGCGATTTTACTAGCGTTACGCGAATGGTGATAGTTTGGTTATTTTGTTGTAATTTACTGTAATTTTATTGCGTTTTGAAACAATTTTACGAATTAATATTGTTCAATACATTCAATATTTTACGTTTAAAGTGAATAAAATTGTAAATTTATTTTAAAGTTTATGTTTTGTGAATTTTCGGGTAAATAATAACAAATTATAGAGAAAAGTGACACAGACTCCGAGTATCAAAGCGGTGCTTTAGGACCACCAACTAAGAAGAAATTACGTACGGAAATTGTGCATAAAAAGTGTGTGACAACAGATTCAAGACAAGATTTTAAACCTAGTGAGACCCAATCAATTGATAATGAATCACGAAGGTGAGTACGCATCTCAAACCAGTTGCTAGCGTCGTAGCGTCATATGCATTGTTGCTTTGTCCTTGACTATTTTCTCCCTCTACTAATATGCGGCATTCTACTCTCGACATTGGGACGCGTTTGATTCTCTGTCCTTTTCTTGCCTCTCTTTCTCTTTTTCTCTCGCTTTTTCCTTGTTACTCCTCCGTATTTTAGCCTCACGTTTCTACAATTTACTTCAGCAAAGTTCTAAAATAGATTAACATAAAATTTAACTAATCCGTAAATTATAAAATACTTATTAATTGTAGAGGTTTACCATTACAAATAATTGGTGACATCGTGATTGAACATGACAATAATCAAATGGAAGTTAATGATGGAAATCTCACTATACATAGATCATGTACAAAAACCGAGACAATTGATTGAAGTTAGGTACATTAATTTCGATTTTACTTTTATGATCATTCATGACTCTAATAATAATTTACTACATTTACACAACTGAAATTATGGAATTATAGGTTAAATAAAGCGCCAAAAACTTCTGCAGAACGTGGTCGAGAATTCAGAGCACGAAAAGCACTGCTTAAACAACAATGTAAGCAACAACAGGAACCAGATGCAATAGTTGAAATTGCTAATGATACCTCGAATATAATAACTTCGAACATGGACATTCTATTACGACATATTCGTGAAGTTGATATTGGTCAGTCATCAATTGGTGATATATGTGCTGCTCACTGTGTTTTGGACGATGGAACAAACATCATAATGGTAGTTGTTTACAATTCGCCCAATAACACAGTTAATAATATCATAAAGTTTGTATACAGAAGACTTATGATTTATGGTCGAGTGGGTTCTGAAGAACTAGGAGAAAACTATCATACGTTGCCACTAATCTTAGCAGGAGATTTCAATATCAATTTCGCATCCGAAGATGGACAACTCTTGATAAACTTTCTACGAGATAAATTAGAATTACAAATGAATAATGACCGTAATGAACCAACTACAAGACATGGAACAACAATCGATGCATTTTTTTTCTAAATTTCAGTCTAATTTTAATTCTAAAATATATGTATCGTATTTCTCGTATCATAAGCCTATTGTCTCGGTTTTACAATCAACCACAGTAATTACTGATGTACCCAATAATGAAAATAACGAATAAAACAATGAAAAAAAATAAAAGATCTATGCAAAAATATTAATTTACTAATGAAAACATAAAATAAATTTAAATATTTGTAGGAAATTAATATATGTATATGTGCATACATGTATATATTGCACACACACATTCATATATATGTATACATATAGACAGAGCCAAAGAAGTTTCACTTCAGTCGTGCGGTCATAAGCACACTCACTTTTTTTTAAATTAATTTTTCATTTGTAGGTGGACATCCAAGAAATCAACATTACGGAGGAGTCATCCGAGATATTAACGGTGGCACAACTGCAACAGGAGATGAAGCAGTTACGCGAAATGATGGGACAGCTACTACAAGCACAAAATAACGGCACTGGTACAGCCAGTATGCAAGAGGTACAAACGGTACAAAACGCAGCTAGCAACGATAGCGCAGTTGCAGTCAACGGCGGCGCAGGCGTTCAAAGTCGCGCCACTGACGCTATTTCAACGAACGACGACAGCACAGTGGCAACTAACAACAACGTTACCACACGCAATCAAAGCAACGGAATTATTTCTGCGAACGGGAATATTTCAACGAACGGGAATATGCGACACGCGTCAGTAAAAGAAATTGCAAATACCCTGCCGGAATTTGATCCAACGAATAACGCAAGCATTACGTTAGAGCAATTTATTGACAGAGTCGATCGAGTAGTTGAAGCATATAGATGGGACGAGAAATTTTTATTGTTGGCTATTTATACACGACTAAGAGGAGTTGCACGTATGTCGTTGGATGCCTCACCCACATTACACACAACTTGGGAAAATTTTGCTAATGCGTTACGACACGATTTTGGTTCAGACCGAGACGAAGCGGAAATTCATTTCGTGATGGCTAATGCAACGAGGAAGCCAAAAGAAATCATAAAAGAATATTGTTTTCGAGTGGCGGCACTAGGTATACGTTACAAACTGAGTGAGGCAGCCATTATACGCTATGCAAGAGTTGGATTGAAGCATAGAGAACTCCAACAAAGCATTTCAGCAGTGAAGTTTACAACAATGAAACATATGAGAGACGCCATCGAGGATTATTTCATTAATCGCGGAGGGCTAAGTGAGCCACAAGTATATCAACCAAGCAAACGAGACAACAATAACGAAAACTATACTGAGTCAACGAAACAAAATGATGAATTTAAAACACAATTGAAATGCTACAATTGCACCGACATCGCTGTACAACGTGTAACAAAGTTCATTCAAACGGAGGAAATTTACGACGACAGTAGCGTTACGACGACTTGGTGCAACCAACCTTGACGAATGTTTCAAGAAATTAGTCTACATAAGAGCGCAACCGTATATCGCATTCATCGACACCGGCAAGCAATGCAGCATCATTCGTAGGTCAGTAGCCAAACGCATCGACGATTAAGCCGTAAAATGCTGCTTACAAGTAAAAGGCATTTGCGGAGGGATGCGTACGTTCACGGAGGCTATTACCTAGACATCACGCATAGACGGAATCAACATCGAGACGCAAGCCTACATCGCTGATGACGAGTTACTAGAAGAAGACGTTTTAATAGGTCAGGATGTTATCATTAATGCAAACATTACGCTGAAAGTTGAAAATGGTCGCACAATATTCGGAAGCAGACGAGCAATACAGACAACGGTAATAACTGAGAGCGATTTTTCCAAACTAATGTCCAATTTCAGCAATGAAGCAGAACGAAATAAGATGCAAAGTCTTCTGGCAAGCTATGCCGTTGTTTTCTCCAATGGGCTAAAAGATATTGGCAAAACTGACGCAGTTCAAGCTAGCATCGAACTTAAAAGCAATCGCACCATATTTCAAGCGCCTTATCGTATCCCAGAACCGAAGCGTGATATTGTCAACAAGATGATTGAAGAATTACTTGAGCGTATTATTATCACGAAATCGGAATCCGAATACTCAAGTCCCGTGGTCTTAGTAAAGAAGAAGAATGGAAGTGGTTGGTTATGTATCGGTTACCGACGAATTAATAGATGAAAAAGAAAGAAAATTTTCCAGTCCCGAATATTGAAGCACGGCTACATGAAACATTCGATTTGAATAGTGGTTACTATCAGATCGAAATGGCACCCGAAAGTCAGAAATACACTGCTTTTATCACAACGGACGGCCTATATGAGTTCAAACGCATGTCGTTTCGTCTAAAGAATGCACCAGTTGTGTTTAATAGACTCATGGCAGAAATGCAAAGACGAGTGGAGACGGGCGACATGGTAAATTATATGGATGACATCCTAATTGGCAGCAATTCTTTCGACGAAATGTATACAAAGCTTTATCGTATACTCCAAGTACTACGCACCTATGGACTCACATTGAACGTTAACAAATGTGACTTGTTCACGCAAACAATAACATTTTTGGGACATCACCTAACTCCGGAAGGCATTAGTCCGGGCAACGTCAAAACCAACGCTATCGTAAATTTTCCACATCCGAGAAATGTCACTGAAGTACGCAAATTCTTAGGTCTCAGTGGCTACTTCCGAAAATTCAGCGCTGGTTATTCCATTATTTCTGAGCCGTTACGCAAATTGCTACGCAACGACATCGCAATCGCATGGGGACAACAGCAAGAGTCAGCAATCAACGAACTCAAAACCGCATTATCATCGAAACCAACCATGGTCAGCTACCGCATCGAAGCCGAACACGAACTACATACAGACGCAAGCTCTATCGGCCTTACAAGCGGTTTGTTGCAAGTCGAGAATGGACAACTGCACCCGATCTCATACTTTAGTCGCTCTACTACAGACAACGAAAAACGTTTCCAAAGCTATGAACTCGAATCATTAGCGATTATGGAATCATTTGAAAACTTCAAATACTACGTATACGCAAAGAAGATCAAAGTTATCACCGATTGCAACGCTTTACGACCAACAATGGAGAAACGAGAGCTCATACCACGCATTGCCCGATGGTGGTTGAGAATCCAAGAATTCGACATTAAAATTCAACATCGACCAGGAACTCGTATGGCCCATGTCGATGCGTTGAGCCGTGCACCTTACAAAGAGGCACACGAAGTAGATACCGCTGATCTCAAAATCTCCAAGATATATCCCGACTACGTTGTTGAACTGGGACGCTTATATCGCAAATACGACAACAGACTACTATGGGTTGTTCCGAAGCAGTTAAGGTTCCAAATACTCCACGAATGCCACGATAAGGCAGGTCATATGGGCATTGACAAAACAATAAAACGAATTCTCAATCTCTACTGGTTTCCTCGAATGCGCAATTACGTAAAGAGCTACATCAAGTCATGTGTGGGTTGTGCTTTAAATAAAACCCCTGGCGGACGACATGAGGGTCGATACCACTACGTCAACGTTAAACCAATACCGTTTACGACAATACACATTGATCATTTGGGTCCGTTCTCAAAAAGTTCAAAACGCAACGAGCATATATTGGTAATTGTAGATTCATTTACCAAATTCACAATCCTACGAGCAGTCAAGAGTACTGCAACAAACCATGTAATCCCGGTATTGCTAGAGATCACGAGCTATCTGGGAATGCCTGAACTTATCATATCCGACCGAGGAATGGCCTTCACTTCAAAAGCGTTCCGAGTACGCAGTGTTGAGAACGCTTTATAAAAAAATGCATAAACTGTCATATTTTCATATATGTATCTTAATAAAGTCAATTAAAATGTTTGACTGTCAACTATAACCAGTGTACGCGAGTAAGGTGTTATTACACGATAATTGTGTGGTAAAGGTTTTGAGGCACTATTCCAATAGCATTTAATAAACGTTGAAGGAAAAGTCATAGCTGGATTAGTGTTTAACAACATACAAATGGCCGATATCGATATACAACCAGAATCGGACAAACATATCGTGCCATCTGGTGATTCAAGTGCTATAGAATGATGTGGTTAAGTTAGCGGTAACTAATTGCAAATGAAAAACTATAAAAGAAAAAAAAAATTCTTATTTGCAGAAATTTAATATTCATCTACATCGGGGGCGTTATTTTTGTTTAAACGGCAAAGGATCTTGATAGTTTTTGGATGTGTGTGTGAAACAAAAAAATTGAGAAAAGTGTTACATAAACTTTCAAAGAGCTAAGAGTAGTAGCGAGGGCCAAAAGATATAGAAAAAATTTTATATTGCTATAGTTTCAAAGTTTTGGTTTAGGAATACCTGCGTTTTGTGTTCTGTATATATAGCTTGTACTAATATGTATATTTACGTTAAAAATTAATAACTTTGAAAGTCTATATTAACAACCCTTATTTATAAAAATTATTATTCCTATCACGCTATCAAAACATATATGGTATTAATTAATTTTAACAATTAGTTTAAGTAAGTATATTTAAAAGAAATGAATTTGTTAGAAGTAACAAATGGGTAAAAAATAAGATAACACATCGAGTTAACAGATATGCTTGTTACTGCTAACAAATGGGTAACAAACACGCTAACATATTTATATGTTAAAGGTAAAAAACTGCTAACCAAAATAATAACACTAATTTGAGTAACAAATACTCTTGTTATGCATAATACATGGATAAACTATGCGCTAAATAATGTATATGTCATGGGTGGAACATAGGTTACCTATTAACAAAAGTATGTGTTACCCTTAACATACTGTAAAGAGATTTGACATTTTTCCAAAAAATTAATATTTAGTTTAATATTGTTAATTTACAGAAAAATTGTGCAAAATGGGTTGGGAATGAGCGAAGTCTTAAATTTAATAAACTTATACAAGCATAATATGCCGACGATGTTGATATCATCGGCATCAACACCCGCGCCGTTAGTTCTGCTTTCTCTAGGCTGGACAAGGAAGCACAGAAAATGGGTCTGGTAGTGAACGAGGGCAAAACGAAATATCTCCTGTCATCAAACAAACAGTCGTCGCACTCGCGACTTGGCTCTCACGTCACTGTTGACAGTCATAACTTTGAAGTTGTAGATAATTTCGTCTATTTAGGAACCAGCGTAAACACCACCAACAATGTCAGCCTAGAAATCCAACGCAGGATTGCTCTTGCCAACAGGTGCTACTTCGGACTGAGTAGGTAATTGAAAAGTAAAGTCCTCTCTCGACGAACAAAAGCTAAACTCTATAAGTCGCTCATAATTCCCGTCCTGCTATATGGTGCAGAGGCTTGGGCGATGACAGCAACCGATGAGTCGACGTTGCGAGTTTTCGAGGGAAAAATTCTGCGAAAGATTTATGGTCCTTTGCGCATTGGCCACGGCGAATATGGCATCCGATGGAACGATGAGCTGTTCGAGATATATGACGACATTGACTTAGTTCAGCGAATTAAAAGACAGCGGCTACGCTGGCTAGGTCATGTTGTCCGGATGGATGAAAACACTCCAGCTCTGAAAGTATTCGACGCAGTACCCGCCGGGGGAAGCAGAGGAAGAGGAAGACCTCCACTCCGTTGGAAGGACCAAGTGGAGAAGGACCTGGCTTCGCTTGGAATATCCAATTGGCACCACGTAGCGAAAAGAAGAAACGACTGGCGCGCTGTTGTTAACTCGGCTATAATCGCGTAAGCGGTGTCTACGTCAATTAAGAAGAAGAAGAAGATACAAGCATAAATCAAAATATCATTGCTCATATCAAATAATTATTTTAATTGCTATAATTATCATAGTCCGAAAATATAAAACCCTTTTTTACAAAAAAATCATTTGTAGAAAAAAGTATATTTCTCCTTTTTTATTTTCCATATACATTTTTTTCATCGATATAAAACTTTACACAGTTCGAGACCTCAAAACATGCGCTACATCAGCTCGAACTTACCTACCCAACGCCTTTTCGCAGATGATTAGGGATATTCGCTTGTTCTTGCAAGATTGCAGATTGCAAAAATACTATACCGAAATATACAAAAGGAATTTCAAAGGAATGTTATGTTATGATAACAAATGCCAACATACAGATTTGGCAATGGCAATAGATTTGACAGTTAGTATGCCATAAACAGAGAACGTACATTTACAGAGAAGGTTCAACTACGGACAAGCGTGTGAACTGTCAAAAGCCATGAATTTTCTATTAGTGGATTTCATCACTTTTGGCTCGGCAGCAGAAACTTTAACAGAAATGAGTGAACAGAGCAGAGAATTCAATGAAAATTATGCTCAGAAATATACATTGCTTTTACAGACGCCTGTTGGCCTTTTGGCTTATATTTTTATACGTTTACATGCTATCATATCAATGGAAATGAATAAAATTTTGCGAATTTTTGTGAATTCATGCAAAATTGATAACAGTATTATTAAATTATGCTATTTTCATACACATATGTATGTATGTGCGTATGACATTCTCACACAAATAATATATGTGTACGCATGTTAATCAAAAAACCAATCTGGAAAACCAACAATAGTCTCAAAAATCATCATACATACTTGCAATATGAGTACATGTGTAAATATGTGTATGTCTTCCGTGACGCTTTGTCGTCGGGTGTATATACATAATATATTTACATACAAAGTTATGTGTGTAGACGAATTTACAAACATTATCCGTATGATTCTTTCAAATTTGTTTACATGCACACAAAATTGCATACTTACATATGTGAATATGTGAGCATTATCCCTGCCAACCATGAGCGGGTAAAAAACCAGATAATCAGTGGGTAAGCCTGTGGGTAATCATATGGGTAAACATGTATAGTTTGCCATAGGCCGAGCGAATATTCTACCCATTCACGTACGTATACATGTGATCATACATCTTTGTTGCGCTCATTCAGCAGTGTCATATAAAAAAGCATATCTGTCCTGCTCTAATATCCTCAATCGACGGCTGATGCAGGGTTGCATTTTAAACAGCTGATGCAGGGTTGCATTTTTTGATTCCTACTTTAAAAATTTCTTAAAATCTCAAACAAACCTTTTTAATTTTTAAAATTTTTATCTTATTTTATTTTTTACATTTTTACATAAAATTTATTATGATTTATATATAAAAAAATATATTTAATTAAAAAAATAGTTAATATCTGAAAAAAGATGATAAAAGAAAAATTTATTTTATTATCGACGCGGCAGTGTCTTTGTGTGAGCTTTCCCGTTGTCCATTCCTTTTGTTGGTTGGGTTGTAGTGGCATCCTGTGGTGAATTGCGCTGTTTTAATAGGATGCGCCAGTTTACCGAGAAGAGAGGGTGGATGCTTAACTCATTTAAACAAAGACAAATATCTGAAATAAAAGAAAGGTTATTAAAACCCGAAAATAAAGGAGTGGAAAAAGATTATAACAGACAAATACTTGAAATAAAATAAAGGTTATTAATACCTGAAAATAAATAATAATTACATTGAATTTGTAATATCTAAAAGAAAAAGAAAGATTAATTGTATAAAATGATAATAATATCTGAAAAAAAGATTAATATTATCTGAAAGAATAAAATATATTAAATACAATTAGAATTTACTCTGAAAGCAAAGATTAATTAAATAAAAATAGTGATCAAATCTGAAAAGAAAGAATAATTACATAAAAATAATAATAACATCTGAAAGAAAAGGTAAATATTACGGATATTTGATCATTTAAAATATAAAACAAACATTTGTTTTCACATATTATATTGGATTGTGCAGGCCGCCTTAAACGCATAAAATACATATGTACATATATATGTATTTATTTTTGCGTATTATATTGGACTGCGCAGTCCAATTTCAAAGTACACACACTTTTTTCACATACTTACTTAACAATTGATATTTGCCGCTTCTGATGATATAGCTGCTGCTGCTACTTCCAATTCAGTTCTGATTTCTAATGCTATAAAAATAAATGAAGTAATTATTTTCAAAATATTGTTAAAAAATCACATAAAATTTATTTACTTACCTTCTTGATGGTACGATCACGAACGACATGCGTCTTTCAATCGTTTTTTATTACCCTTTTTGGGATTTTCTATTGTCACTATTGACAATTATGATTTCTCCTTCACACTCATTCAAAAAAATCAAGAAATGAAACAAACTTTTTTTCATCGCATTTAGGTAAACAAAAAATAACCCGAAAATGTGCGTTGGTGTTAGTGTCTAGAGAAAAAATGTGTAGTTGTATTGGAATATTTGTCACAGCGGGTAGCCGTGGTTGGCAGGGATGCCTATGGTTTTTTAGAATCTTTTTACATGTACATACATGCAATTATATGCCTATATATGTGAATCTGTGCCACGGCTTGGTTATAAGATGTTATGTATCACAACTTATAATGCCCAAAGAAAATAAGTTCATACATAAATAAGTACATATATAACTTATCATACCTATATTAATTAAATATTTAGGTAATAATACAAATATGACATTTCAACAGATTTAATAGAATTCATAATTAAAAGGGTCAAATTTCACATATGTATATACTTACATAAGTACATATGTATATACTTATGTGCTTTGATATCAAATACATACTTATGTATATCTTTCATAATATCTATAAATGATATCCATAGTCGTTTGCGCATTGTAAATACGCGAATCTGTAAGCGTACATTTGTAAACATTGAAATTAGCATCACTTTTCTCATTTAACAATGAAAATGCTCAATTCTGCTATTTTCGACCTCTCATGTTAATTATTGGTGAAATCCGCTAATAATTTTTTTTGGTGAATTCCACTAATAGAAAACTCAGCCCCTCCAAAAGTGGAACATTTTGACAATCGGCCTGCCTTCTCTATAAATGTACGTTTTGTGCCATAAATTTTTGCCTGTCGAATTGCCCCGTTACCATAGATAACAGGATACGAAGCCCTTTGATTCGAGAGAACACTAGCAAAGTTCACATTTTTAATAACATTTGACAATGGTGCCACTAAAGAAAAGAATGAGTTATGAAATTTTTAGTATACTTCATGGGTATTTTTCGGTTTCCATTCTACAGAAAAGTATACATAGTTAAAATAGTAGACCCAAATATACATATAGTATGTACATATATATTTTAATAACAAAGGAATTTCAAAATTAACTTTAAAAACTCAATAGGGGTGTTCTCTTGCTCTTGCAAAACCCTTGCACGGTGCATGAATTGCCACTTGGTGCAACGGCACAACAACAAACAGAAAATTATTTGCAATGGCTGTAAAATATGTCAGACCAAAACCCATCTTTATTTTCGTGCAATGACACGTAAAAACATAATTGCAACCCTGTTTTAGCTGTCATTTTACATAAAGAAATATTTCGACGTTAAATTGTTGAGGAAGGTAAGTTTTAAATATATTTTATAATTTCTATTTAAATTATAAGGATTTGATAATTTTTTTTTTTAAGAATGAATGCAGAAGGTGCGCAAATTCACAATAGTAATAGTCATGAACAATAGTCATTTACAATAAATTGACCGAATCAGCTGTTCATATGTCACTAGATTCTGAAATGGGTGTTCTCATGCCCTTACAAATTTCGGTATATGATTTTTGCATTTTGTGTCATCGTGCAATCTCGCGAGAGCAAGAGAATCCCCCTAATATAACTAAATTTTTTAATATTTCAAGACACATGATTTAATAACCTAAACACAAACATTTTTTTTTGGTTGGTTTGCTTATCATCTGTTCAGCGGCTTATGATCTCTCGGTTTACTTTGGCAGCACTGAAAGATCATGGGCTCTCTCAACGAGCAAAGAGAGGATTTTCATATCATATTATTACTAGCTAGCACAATTTCCGACCGGCGTATACTTGGCGAATAAATTGATCATTTCCATAAATTAATGTATAGAACAATCGGGAATTAATTTGTGAAATTTCGGGAAAGCCTTTTTATAATTTGGGAACGAACAGTTAATTAAGAATCATTAAAAACATATTCAACCGTATACTTGGCGAATTTTTGAGGGAATGGCGAAATTTAAATTGCAACAGACATAAAATCATTTGGGAATTACCAGGAAATATTTTTTTTTAATTTGGGAAAGCGATGTTATAACAGTAATTATGTATTTAAAAATCTGACATTGGGTCACGTGAAGGACTCATCTCTCCTCTCGCTCTAATGAGTAGTGGGGGTATCCAAAGCGGATTTGGGTTATGGAATTTTGTCATAACACTTCAGTGTCCATAATAAAAACAAATCAGGAAGTATTTGACAGGTTTAGAATTAGAGACTAGCAAATCCTGTTGTAGAAAAGTTAAAAAAATCTTCAAGTATTATAATAGAACTATTTTGATTGAGCCTCTCTTCCTGGAGTAGAAATGATAAACATCATCTTGCATTGATTTTTATTCTTCTTCTTAATTGGCGCAGACACCGCTTACGCGTTTATAGCCGAGTTAACAACAGCGCGCCAGTCGTTTCTTCTTTTCGCTACGTGGCGCCAATTGGATATTCCAAGCGTAGCCAGGTCCTTCTCCACCTGGTCCTTCCAATGGAGTGGATGTCTTCCTCTTCCTCTGCTTCCCCCGGCGGGTACAGCGTCGAATACTTTCAGAGCTGGAGTGTTTTCGTCCATTCGCACAACATGACCTAGCCAGCGTAGCCGCTGTCTTTTAATTCGCTGAACTATGTCATCGTACATCTCGTACAGCTCATCGTTCCATCGAATGCGATATTCGACGTGGCCAACGCGCAAAGGACCATAAATCTTTACCAGAATTTTTTTCTCGAAAACTCGCAACGTCGACTCATCAGTTGTTGACATCGTCCAAGCCTCTGCACCATATAGCAGGACGGGAATTATGAGTGACTTATAGAGTTTGGTTTTTGTTTGTCGAGAGAGGACTTTGCTTCTCAATTGCCTACTCAGTCCGAAGTAGCACCTGTTGGCAAGAGTAATCCTGCGTTGGATTTCTAGGCTGACATTGTTGGTGGTGTTTACGCTGGTTCCAAGATAGACGAAATTATCTACAACTTCAAAGTTATGACTGTCAACAGTGACGTGAGTGCCAAGTCGCGAGTGCGACGACTGTTTGCTTGATGGCAGGAGATATTTCGTCTTGCCCTCGTTCACTGCCAGACCCATTTCTTTTGCTTCCTTGTCCAGTCTGGAGAAAGCAGAACTAACGGCGCGGGTGTTGAGGCCGATGATATCAATATCATCGGCATACGCCAGCAGCGGTACACTCTTATAAAAGATGGTACCTTCTCTATTTAGTTCTGCAGCTCGAACTAATTTCTCCAGAAGGAGGTTGAAGAAATCGCACGATAGGGAATCACCTTGTCTGAAACCCCGTTTGGTATCGAACGGCTCGGAGAGGTCCTTCTAACGGAGCTTTTGGTGTTGCTCAACGTCAGTTTACACAGCCGTATTAGTTTTGCGGGGATACCAAATTCAGACATCGCGGCTTAAAGGCAGTTTCTTTTCGTGCTGTCGAAAGCAGCTTTGATTCACCTTTGGGGCTCTACAAAAGTATGCTCCGGTCTTGAAACCTTCTGTAAGCCGCCGCATTTTTTCGTAGAATTTTCGAGCATTACCCCTGTCGACCAGCTTATCAAGCTCTTCGTACTCACGCATTTCGGCCTCCTTCTTTTTCTGTCTACAGATGCGTCCCGCTTCCCTCTTCAACTCTTGGTATCTATCCCATCCCGCACGTGTTGTGGTCGATCGTAACGTTGCGAGGTAGACAGCCTGTTTTCTCTCCGCTGCGAGACGACACCCCTCGTCATACCAGCTGTTTGCAGTTTCCGAAAACCAATGGTTTCGGTTGCAGCTGTACGTAAGGAGTTTGAAATGCCGTCCCACAGTTCCCTTATACCGAGTTGTTGACGAGTGCTCTCAGAGAGCAGGAGTGCAAGCCGAGTAGAGAATCGTTCGGCTGTCTGTTGTGATTGCAGCTTCTCGACGTCGAACCTTTCTTGTCAGAGGCGGGTGCGAATCTTAGCTGCAACAAGATAGTGGTCCGAGTCGATGTTAGGACCTCGGAGCGCACGCACATCTAAAACACTGGAGACGTGACTTCCGTCTATCACAACATGATCGATCTGGTTGGTAGTTTTTCGATCCGGAGACAGCCAGGTATCTTGATGAATCTTCTTAAGCTGGAATCTAGTAGTACAGATAACCATATTTCGGGCCCCGGCGAAGTCGATCAGCCTCAACCCATTGGGGATGTTTCATCGTGGAGGCTGAATTTACCGACCGTAGTGCCAAAGATACCTTCTTTGCCCACCCTGGCGTTAAAATCGCCAAGCACGATTTTGACATCGTGGCGGGGGCAGCTCTCATAAGTGCGCTCCAAGCACTCATAAAAGGCATCTTTGGTCACATCGTCCATCTCTTCCGTCGGGGCGTGGGCGCAAATCAGCGATATGTTGAAGAACCTCGCTTTGATGCGGATTGTGGCTAGACGTTCATTCACCGGAGTGAATGATAGTACTCGGCGACGAAGTCTCTCTCCCACCACGAAGTCTCTCTCCCACCACGAATCCCACACCAAAATTGCGTTTTTTTAAATGGCCACTGTAGTAAATGCCACAAGGACCTACTCGTCTTTGTCCTTGTCCCGTCCATCGCATTTCTTGGACGGCGGTGATGTCAGCCTTTATTTTTGCGAGGACATCAACCAGCTGGGCAGCGGCACCTTCCCAAATAAGGGTCCGGACATTCCAGGTGCATGCCCTCAAATCGTAGTCCTTATTTCGTTTGCCGTGGTCGTCATCAAAAGGGGGGTCTCTCATCCGAGGCTGGTTGTTACTATTCATTGGGGACGTTTTTTATACGTGGCGGGTCCCAAACCCAGCGCACAACCCTATGTAGGGGATATTTCGCCTTTTCACTTTAGCTCGCCTTCAAACGGATGTTCTTAGGCTACCCAGAGGATACTTGGTCAAAGACCGGAAGTAGTGAGCTGCTTGAGTCATATGTAAAAGAATCGTTTCTGGCCACTCCCAAGTGAATGGCGATCAGAGAACTTTCCTCACTTGCGTGAACTTCTACACATGACTCCATCCTCCTCACAAACTGAAGCATCGGCACAAGAGAAATTTTTCCAATGAATTCTAGGCAATGGTTCCTTTGTAGAAAACTCTGATGGAAACATCTCATTAATTTTTGTAAAAATATTTCAAGACTGTTTCATCTCTCTGAATCATCCCAAGGTTCCCTATCTAAGATCAATCGTTGCTATTCTTTCAATAAAAAAATTCCATAACCTAAATCCTCTTTGGATACCCCCACTACTCATTAGAGCGAGAGGAGGGTTGAGTCCATCACGTGACCCAGTGTCAGATTTTTAAATACATAATTACTGTTCCCAAATTAAAAAAAAATATTTCCTGATAATTCCCAAATGATTTTATGTCTGTTGCAATTTAAATTTCGCCATTCCCTCAAAAATTCGCCAAGTATACGGTTGAATATGTTTTTAATGATTCTTAATTAACTGTTCCTTCCCAAATTATAACAAGGCTTTCCCGAAATTTTCCAAATTAATTTCCGATTGTTCCATACATTAATTTATGGAAATGATCAATTTATTCACCAAGTATACGGCGGTCAATTTCTGCTGTAAAAATTTTGGGAAGAATTTAGTATACCGTCCCAGGATTTCAAGGATAAAAAGGATATGGTCGGATAGAGGAGATTATCCTGATCAAGGATATATATAGTTATAGCCGCAGGAAGCTTATAGTCTTCGAGATATTCGCGTTTAAAATTTAAAATTTGCAATATTTTAATTACATATTTTCGATATATAAAATTAATATTGCACTCATATTTTTCACTTTTATATCCACTAACACTTCACTAATTCATTTGTACACATTTATTTTATATAATATATTGCACCATTTACCGTCGAACTGTCATCGTAACCGGTTGCTTTTCGCTCTGTGCTTATTGAGTTTGTTAAAACGGTATAACGGTTTGTTCTGCGTTTATATTACGCTCGTGCTTTGTTTGTGAATTAATTTTTTATCGTTTTATATCTTTTCAATCACTTAATTTCTTAATTTGTTAAACTAAAATTCGCGTTTACTATGGCCCCTGGGGCCACCAAATTAGGGGATAATAGGTTTTCCTATTATCTCCAATAATGAAAAAGAAAAGAAAAAACCAAATCCGATCCCGTTAGACCAATTTCCAGAATTACCAGTCTCAAACACGGATGATCCAAAATTTTTGGTCATGTCATCGCTGGACGACAACAAGCCACTTAATTCGTTATCATGCTTCGCTACGTATAAAGGTATTCAAGCAATCAGTAAGGAAGTAAGTAAAGTTACTGAGCTACGTGATGGTAGCCTACTGCTCTTTGTAAATAACAACAAAACAGCTAGCAAATTTCTTTCTGCAAAAATTTTACCTGGCGGAGGTCATATCAATGTCAAGCTTCATAATACTTTGAATACGGTTAAAGGCACCATATACGCCCCATTCCTGAATAACTTATCAGAAGAAGATATTGTTGATGGTCTTAAGGAGCAGGGTGTTTCTGCTGTACATAAGTTTTCACGAATTGCTGACGGCTCCCGTAATCCTACGGGTGTAGTTTTATTAACTTTTGATAAATACAAACTTCCTGAAAGAATTGATGTTGCCTGGAGGAACCTCACTGTCCGTCCGTATTACCCTAATCCTATGCGTTGTAAGCAATGTCAATTAATTGGCCACACAGCAAAATACTGCCGTAATTCACCTTCTTGTGTCTCATGCAACCTCCCTTCCGATCATACCCCACCTACTGAATGTAAGAGAATTATGTGTGCAAATTGCTCGGGCGACCACCCGGCATCATCTAATACTTGCCCTAAATATCAACAATCCAAAGAAATATTAAAAATTAAAACTATTTATAAATGTAGTATGCGTGAAGCTGTTACCAAGTATAAAATTCAATTTTCTCATACAACTTCTAATTCAAACTCTTTTGCCTCTATAGCTAAAATTTCTAACAATACTAATCAAATCAATAATGAAACAACACCTAATAACAAATCCAACAATCCTACCAAAACTAATCTAACAACAACTACAGACATCAATTCATCTAAACAATCCCTTCCAACCCATCCTACCTCCTCTTCTGTCACTTCTCCTTCCCCTCTCTTTTCCCCTTTATCCATCTCTGACTCTCCTCTCAATATCCTTTCCTCCTGTCCTATCACACCCTCCCCCCCCCCCCCCTGCTCGCAAGATCCTCTTGCATTACCCAATTTTCCTTCTTACAATGAAGACATTTAGTTTAAATAAAATATTCGTAGCTTAACTTTTTTCTTTTATAAGTTTACATATGATATGATTACACTTCTTCAATGGAACATTAACGGTTATGTTAATAATTATATTAACTTAGAGTTACTTATGGGATCGTACAATCCATCTATTATCCTGTTGAATGAAACTCACCTATCTTATAATGCCTCAGCTTTTACCCCTAGGGCTTATGTGGGATATTTTTTTAATCTCCCACATAACACCACCAACAAGTAGGGAGTTGCCATCCTAGTTAAAAGAAATCTACCTCACGTATTACTTCCCATACCCCTTTCAATTTTTTCTTCTGTAGCTATTGAGATCCTCGCCCCCTATAAAATTTCAATCATCTGTGCTTATTCCCCTCCTGATCAATCATTTTCTACTACTGAATTTTTAAATCTTATTCCTTCCGGTTCAAATCCTTTTATCTTGTGTGGTGACTTCAATGCTTGGAGTCCCCTTTGGGGCTCTGCTTCGGCTAACTCCAAGGGACGTAGCATTGAGGATGCCTTACTAAGATCCAACTGCATTGTTTTAAATGATGGTTCCCCCACCCATTTTTCCACTCACTCTACCTTCACTAATATTGATCTTTCCATATGTTCTGCCTCCCTCTCCTCAAAAATATCCTGGTGTTGTATTGATGATCTCCATGGCAGTGATCATTTTCCCATCCTTTCCAAAATATCTACTTCTCGCCCTCATTCATTTTTTAAGCCCAGGATTCGGTTTAAAACTGATTCGGCTGATTGGGATAGGTTTGAAGAAGCCTGTTTTTCGCATTCACGTTATTTCCCCTTTTCTTCCAATATAAATCAAGACGCTTCTAGAATCCAAAAAATTATACGTTCTGCTTCTAACTATTCTTTTCCCCTTTCTTCTTCTAAACCAGTCAAGCTTGCTCCTCTTTGGTGGAATAATGAGCTTTCTGCACTAAGAAATCTGAAACAGATCGCATGGCATCAATTTAAACGTTTACGTTCTTGTGCAAACTTAATAGCTTACAAAAAATCCAATGCACTTTTTCGCCATAAAGCTAAGGCTGCTAAGGTTCATTGTTTCCAAGAATTTACGAATAATATCACTTCTTCTTCGGATTCTAGAAAAATCTGGACTGATATGAAAAGACTGGCTGGTTTATCACCTTCTTCTCCTATCACTTATTTAAATACTCCTCGGGGCACTCTACTATATCCCAAAGATATAGCCTTAGAGTTTGCCACCCACTTTTCCAATATTTCTTTGGACTCCAATTTCTCTTCTGATTTTTCCTCTAGTAAACTTTCTTCTCTTTGCTCTCCTTACCTTCCTCCTTCCACCTTATCTCAATCAGCTGAATATTTAGATGCCGATATATCTGAACTTGATTTTAATTTAGCCCTCTCGTCAGTCAAGGGCAAAACTCCTGGCATTGATAAAATCTCATACCTTATCATCAAGCACCTTCCTCCATTCCTTATATCCCGTATAGTCAAACTTTACAATGGTATTTCTCTCAGTGGCAACTACCCTGTCCTCTGGAAGACTAGCGCGATTATTTCTATTTTAAAACCTGGTAAACCTCCTGGTGTGGTCAGCAGTTATCGTCCCATTTCCCTTCTTCCTTGCCTTGGTAAATTGATTGAAAAGATTATTGCTACTAGACTCGCCTGGTATGCTCAATCTAATAATCTCATTTCGCACAACCAAGTTGCGTTCAAGAGGGGGCAGGGTACGTTGGATGCTCTCCTGCACCTTGATCACTTTATCTCTGATACTCTGTCCCACAAAAATCATGTTTCTATTCTTTCTTTAGATTTCCTAAAAGCATTTGACAGGATTGGGATTCATGTAGTGTTAAGACAGCTTAGTAGGTGGAGAGTGGGTTCTCGTATTTTTAACTTTGTCAAATCTTTCCTATCCAACCGTAAATTAAGTGTTATCATATCCAATGTTTCTTCCTCTGTTCTACCATTAGATAATGGTACCCCACAAGGGTCACCGCTCTCGGTGATCCTATTTACTATTGCATTTGATGAAATCAGTACCATTCTATCAGATTTTGTTACTATCCGGCATCAGATTTATGCTGATGATTTAATTTTATTCTCAAAAACTTCAAATTTGACTTCAGTAACAATTACTTTCTCTGTAATTTTATTGCGTCTTTCTCGTTGGTCCTCTACTTCAGGCACATCAATATCTTTTCCTAAATCGAAACTTTTTCATATTTGTAAAAAACATCAATGTACTATCCCAACGCTCACATTTGATAATACAAACATTTTGTGTACAGATAGTATTAAGTTCCTTGGTATTGTATTAGACTCTAAGTATACATTTAAGAAACATTGTCAGTATATAAGAAAAAGACTTTTTGTTAATTTAAATATTATTAAATACCTCTCATGTAAGCGCTCACTCATCGGCTCGGCTTTACTGGTCAACGTCACTAAAGCCCTCATCTCATCTGTAATTAATTATGGCTTGGAAATTTATGGACATCATTCTAAGAATCATCTAAAGATGCTTGCTGCGCCCTATCATTCTTCAGTTCGTTGTTCTCTTCGAGTGTTTCCAACATCGCCAATTAAAAACATACTGACAGAGGAAGCTGGCCTACCTTCTCTAAAAGATGCAGTGGAAGATAGCTTAAATAAGCTTTATTCAAAACTCATACTCAGCACGAACTTTACTATAAAAAAGGACTTTCAATCATCACTTTGCAGAAAGAGGTCTCCTAAAATACCGTCTTCTATTTTTAAAAGTGCTTTGTTTGCTAAAACCAATGAGTTGCCGCTTAAAATATTGCTGCCTTGCAGTAAATATATTCCACCGTGGAAAGTAAATGAATCTTCTTTCATTAGTGATCTTACTTTTCTTCGCAAATCCATCACTCCAAGCACTGTGTATAAATCTCGATTTTTGGAATTACATATCTGCGCACTTCAAATCTTTTGGTTGGCAGTTTATATATACTGATGGCACCAAATCGTCGCATACATCTTTTGCTGTAGTTGATGATAACCAACAAAGAATATCGTATGGTTTATTATTTCCATTTTGTTCAATTTTTACCGCTGAAGCTACGGGTATTCTCAAAGCTGTCCAGTATGCCCCACAAAACCTTGGTAAATTCATCATCTGTACAGATAGTCTATCGTGTTTTCAAGCTTTAAAAAACTGCAGTAACTACAATGACGTCATTATTGGCATTAGATCGCTGTTGTTTTCGTTAGCACATAGACTAAAAATAATGTGGATACCCGGTCACTCTGGAATCATTGGAAATACTTTTGCGGACTCGGTGGCTAAGGAGGTGTGCATCACTCCAACAACTACATCTGCCTTGTTTGTTAAGAGTGATATAAAACGGCTTATTATTCAACAAAGATCCACTAAATTGGCGCTTGATTGGATGAATTACAGACACCACTACTCTAGAATAAATTCAAATCGTATCAAACCATCCTTTCCGTCATCGCTTTCATCTAATTATATCATTCCATATATCAGACTTCGCATTGGCCACTCCATTATCACACACGCTCACATACTAAATGGCACTCAGATCAACCAATGCCCATTTTGTGATTCAGATTTAAATCTATTGCATCTTCTGCAACATTGTCCAGCACTTCAAACTCATAGACTGTCAAACTTCAATAATACTGATCCAATAATTTTATTGATGGATCCCTCAAGCAACAACATTTCGAAAATCTACAACTTTTTGAAAGACAGCGACCTTCTTCGACGCATATAACATAACCAGTCGGCCGATAGCCCATGATGCTAGTGCTGCGTATTTTCTTAAGTTTGTATAATAATTGTATTATTATGTAAGCTTTTATAAAATAAAAAAAAATAAAAAAATAGATATATTGCAAAAATAGCTTTTAATATACATTTAAATTATTGTTGAATTATGATTATTTAAGAATAACAAATGAATTACAAACTGTCAAATAATCAGTGTTACCTTATCGACATCATTTGTAATAAAGTGAACAGATTATACCCCAAATACGAGAATCAACAACCTATAAAAAAATAACCCTGGTCGGTCCAACATCGGGATGTATCAAATTTTTTTCGCGTAGAACTCCTTTTTGCGTGGGCGACCTTTAGGCCGCTTAAATTTTTTGTATATTTTTTATTGTTTATCAACGATTATGTTTCCTGTATTTAGGGTATAATATTTCTTTATATTTTTTTTTGTTTTAGTTTGTAAAATATTTTAATATGGTAACACTGATTTTTTGTCAGTTTGTAATTCATTTGTTATTCTTAAATAATCATAATTCAACAATAATTTAAAGGTATATTAGAAGCTATTTTTGCAATATATTATATAAAATAAATGTGTACAAATGAATTAGTGATGTGTTAGTGCATATAAAATTGAAAAATATAAGTGCAAAATTAATTTTATATATAGAAAATATGTAATTAAAATAGTGCAAATTTTAAATTTTAAACGCGAATATCTCGAACACTATAAGCTTCCTACGGCTATAACCATACACATATATTCTGGAGAGTCTCCTCTATCCGACCATACCCATTTTATTCCCGAAATCCTGGGACGGTATACTAAAGCCGACCCGAAAATAGCTACTGCCATATGAAGAAACAGCCGTTAAAGCCTTGTGTAAACAAGCGAGATTTGACGAATTTTCTTTAACATAATTTTAACATTAATTTTGTGCGATATTTTTATCGTTATACATTTTTCTTTTGATGCATTCGGTTGTTCATTCGTTTTGTGTAAATAAAAAGTTCATTAATTTTCAAGTGCGTATTGGATGCATTTATATACATGTATTCATTTTGTCATTGCATCCAGCTGGATAAAAAAATTAGTGGAAATTTAAATACTAAGTTAAAATTTATTCGGAATAGTTTGATATACTCGTCAAAAAATATAAAATTGTCAAATTAAAACTCTCAGATGTTTTCATGATTTGAGTAACTTCTCAACCTCTGCGAATGGTAGGTTACGGCATATCCCAACCTTCATGAGAGGTGCTGCATGGCATCTCTCCTGGAGTTTGGCAGAAACTGCATGTGTTGATGATTTGCAGCCAGGAGGTTAATTCGGCTGTATTCGGACGGAGCCTTCCCAACACCGGGTCGCCTTGGGAAGTAACGGTCGCCTTACGACGTTAGGGGCTCTGGCGCACGGACCTTTGTGTTCTCCTTTGAAGAAATAGACCAGTAGGCTCACTTAAATGGGCCAATGGTCGTAAGAACCAGATGAACAACCCAAACATAAAAACAACTACAATTCTATCGAAATATAGTTGAATGACAAGAATATGGATTTTCTTATGAAAATAAGCTACTTATCTGTAATTGTAAAGGTTATGTTTAAAATTTAATACATTTTTGTTGTGAATAACGCGTGATGAAAAATTTTATTTTTGTCGTTAAAAAAAGAAGGAATGTCGGCTCGCGAGATAGCAAGAAAAATAGGATGTAGCCAACCGACAGTAATTAATTTACTAGGAACAATTAGAGCGTTACAGTAGAGTTGGGACTAGAAAGAAGCCATCTCCTCAAACAGATGGTATTATCCATAGAATCTCTTCAAAGGATCGCTTTAAAAGCCCAGTAGCGATAGAGGAACGAAGAAAATGAGGCATGTGTGACGAAAACGGTTAAGCATCCTGTAAGACAAATGGTGTGGGCGTGCCTTTCTTTTTATCTGGGTTCCTCTAATTTTCATTGATGGAATGATGAACGCTCAAAAGTATGGAGAAGTTGTATCCAATTTTATCGTGTCCGTCGTAGCAGAACAATATGGGCATACTTCTGAGACCATCTTCTAGGATCCGCACCGTGTCATCGGGCTAAATCAGTAAGTTTTATATGCTATTATGACCTTGGGATATCGCATATGGCATGTCCAGGAAATTCTGCCGATTTGAATCCGATTGAGAATCTTTGGCATGTCATGAAAAAGAAAGTGGCTCAACACGGGCCAAGCTCAATGGCAGAACTGAAAGTAGGAAATTTCAACCGAATACCATGAAAACCTAGTGTCCAAGCAATTATAGCCGCCTAAAGTGGTTCAACTGCATACTAAACCATTTAATTAAATAATTATTAATTTATCATGTCAAAAAAAAAAAAACAACAAAGCAAAAATTACTGAACATTAAAAAGTTACAATGCTAAAATAATTCTTATATAAATATAAGGGAAAAGTTATTTTCATAGTTTTCTTATATAATAATATAATAACAAATAATTAGGCTGTTCACGGTAAGGTAGTTATCGGGTTATGTGATTATTAGATTAAAAATAACCTCTATGCTCCGTGAACATCCTATGTATGGTTATTTGCATATTTTTACACAAACAGCTGTTCATTGTTTACATTTTTAGTTCAATGAAATTCCTACTTATAAAATGCCTAAACAAAATTTAAAAAGCAAAATAATCGAATTTAAAATAAGTTCTGCTATTCAGGAAATGGACTTTATTGAAGGTGTGTGATTATTAAATAATCCGAATTTTAAGGGTTCAAAAAATTCTTTGTATAAATAATAATTTTTGATAATTATTGATGATTTTTGATGCTTTGTGATGCTTCTTGATGCTTTTTATTTCGGTTTTAATTTGCTGATTGTGAAAAAAAGCTGTTAATAGCAAATTTTCCAATAAGAAAATCTAAATGGAAATGCCATTCGCTTAGTTTTATTTATTTTTTGTGCTGCCATTTAGTAAAATTCCAACGACTTTCTAACACTGGAAATAAGCAAACAACCACATAATCTGTAAACAAGGGCCTAGGTTGGTCAAAGTTGGTTATTTTGTCATACCGCATTTTGTTGTTGTTTACTTAATCACATAACCATATAACCCGATAGCCACCTTATCGTGATCAGCCTAAATATAAAAATTAAAATTATTTCTTCACGAAACTACTAATTTATTTTGTACATACATAGTTTAGTTTTTAGGAAGGTTTGATAAGTTAAATCGCGGTAATTGCAAAAAAAGAGGTAAGGTGTGTATGTTTTTCTCTATAACATGATAAATTCATGGTCGCCCCATATTCATAGTACCATAGTAGTAAAGTAAGTTACAAATAAATGAAATATTTGTGTTCTGACGCAGAGATAAAAAATTTAAAGTACATGAATAAACGTTTAACACAAGAAAAATAAATTAAGTTTTTTTGAATTTCTAGAAAACTGTCACGTGGAACTGACTTATGAGATGAAGAGCGTGGATTTGATATTTTAATTAAGAATAATATAAAAATATAATTGTGGTTGTTTAATATTTAGTTCCTTTAATTATTACACCCAAGAAAACAAAATTCATTATACATATGTACATACATACGTGTGGGGAATGTACTTAAAAAATACAATACTGTTTCCGTTCGAGCAGTCAACGTTGCTTGTGACGTGCACCCCAGACACTTGGCCATATTTGTTATTTTGCGTTTTTTTGATGTTCTTTCAGCTTGGGATTTTTTGTTGCAGTAAATTCATTTGTCATAATGCAGGGATGGGCACATTTTTAGCC
This sequence comes from Bactrocera tryoni, assembly GCF_016617805.1. NCBI lineage: Eukaryota > Metazoa > Arthropoda > Insecta > Diptera > Tephritidae > Bactrocera > Bactrocera tryoni. The sequence goes on along the minus strand of NC_052500.1, from coordinate 37,864,369 downwards.
CGCAAAGATCAGTTTACGGAGGGATGGGCACAAAAAGTTGCGAAAAAAAAAACAATTACATTTCTCCGTAACTTAATGTTCATCGCAGAATGCAGGGATAATGGGATGCCCAACTTATTCCAGCGTGAGAGCACCTCAAAATAAGAGTTTTTTATAACATTTTCCATTATGGCCAGATCGAACAAAATAAGAATTTTTGGGCATTTAAATTAAGACACCCAACATTTTCTACGATTGCAAAATATTATATATTGGACTTCTAATAATAGGTTGTCAAAAAAGTTTTACGGTATTTTCGCTAGTTCGGGAGCTGTAGCACATGAAAATTTTCATTTGCTCTGCTGTGCTACCGCTCCCAATTTTTTGCTACCGCTACGCCAGAGCATAGCGCAGAATTTAATTTTTTGCTCCCACTCCAGCTATAGTTTTTTACCTAACAAAACTCGGAGCAGAGTAGAGCACATACTTTACATTGTTATGCTAAGGCTATGCTGCGGCTCCCGACAAAGTGAGAGCGGTAGCGATAGCATAGCATGTTGCTACGGAGTAGTAAATGAGAACCCTGGTTGTTGGGCAATTATTTACATTGCGCTCTCATAAAATTCATTTGTGTATTTGCGTTTGAAGACAGTGGTTCAGAAACTGAAATTATTATGATTTAAATCTGCCGAAATGTTATCAGCGGGGAAAGCAGTGCCCAAGATTTAAAAAGAAAAATTAATCCATTTAATGTGGAATGGGAAGAAAAGTATTTATGTCAGGAAAGTTCTGGTAGCATACAATGACTGATATGTAAAAAACATGTTCAGATGAAAAAATACAATATTCAAAGGCATTATGAAGCGCAACATGAAGAATATGATAGGTATACAGACGAATCCCGTACCAATTTTTTAATGAACTTAAAGTCGTTAGGCAACATTAAAGCAGAGGTTTGTAGGTTATTAAGTTGTTCCAAATATGGTATTATCTGGAATATTGTACTTTTAGGAGTGTTCTGTTGATAGTAATGGTGCAATCTATGTTAGCTGTGCGATTGCACTAAAATGGTGTTAGGTAACCATCCCATTTCCGATGGAGATTTCATTAAAAAATGCATTTTGGAAGCAGCTGGAACTTTAACTAAAAAAATATCTTCCGAAGTATAAAAAAATCTGCTTATCCCGCCTAACCATTGCACGAAGAGTACAGGATAAGGCAAGTGATAGTGAACGGCAATTAAAGAACCGAATTTCCACCTTTACTTCAGTATCTTTGGCTCTAGACGAGAGTACGGATGTAAATGATATTGCGCAGTTGGCTGTGTTCATTCGGGGCACAGATATTGAGTTCAATATCACAGAAGAGTTGCTGGACTTAATACCTATGAAAGGAACTACAACAGGAGAAGACATTTTTAATGCCGTTATGAATTGCGCTGCTGATAAGGGCTTAGACTGGAGCAAAGTGCATAGTGTGGCGACAGATGGTGCTAAATCAATGACGGGTCACAAAAGCGGGTTTATAGGCAGGCTTAGAAGCAAATTTAGTCTAGAAAAGTATAGCGACTTCATTGCGGTACATTGCTTGGTACATCGTTATCTTTTGCACATGTAATGGATGTTGTCGTTAAATGTGTCAATTTAGTGAGATCTCATGGCCTCAATCATCGTCAGTTTAAAGAAACACTTTCAAGATTCTACGATTTGAGGTTATCAATTTCGAACTTTCTGGTAATTTTTTGTGTACGTCGTAAACGGATATATATAATAAAATGTTTTGATTTTATTCTATAGGAATTAAAAAATAAATCATTTGAAATATTGCACGACCTAAATTGGATAGCGGATTTAGCCTTTTTAGCTGATATTACGGAACATCTTAATAATTTCAATTTGATATTGCAGGGAAAGCATAATTTAATTTTCGACATGAGTAACGCAATCAAAAGCTTTAAAAGGAAGCTTGAACTTTGGAAAGAGCAGTCTTCCTTGTCTAAGGGCATTAGGTGAAAATCAAGCGCTGAACGTTGAAAAATATTGTTGTGAGCTTTCAAATTTATTAGTTGAATTCTGTGAAAGATTTACAGTATTAGACACACTTCAAGAAAGTTTTGACATTTTCGTAGCTCCTTTTACCTTCGATATTCGCAATGCACCACAGGAGTTACAGCTTGAGCTAATAGATCTGCAGTGCTCTACTATTTTAAGAAATAAGTTTGCGCAAACTTCAGACAGAATTACTTTTTATAAAGATCTTTGTGTAAAGAAATATCCTTGTTTGAAACTTTTTGCTTCGAAATTTATATCTATGTTTTGAAGCACATACACTTGTGAACAATTTTTTTCAATAATGAAGTTTAACAAACAAAATAAGGAGCAGGTTATCTGATTTAAAGTTACAATAATGCGCGTAGCTACAGCAAATGAGATAAAACCAAATATAAAATTTATTATGTCAAATAAACTAAATCAAATGCTATTATAAAGGTAGGTAGGTAGGAGTGCAGCCCTATCGGGCTCAATTAGCACTTGATGTGCCATTTTGATTCACTATTCGTAGAACCACCTGTATCTGTTATTACGTTTCACCTTCTCTCTCAAACCATTTTGAGGTTTCGATGAAACTACTTATGTCCGATATGCTTTTGGTGGAAATCCATTCAAGATTTGGTGCTTGGTGGATTCCGAGTGTTTTGTGTCGGATCTGTGCTAGAGCTGGGCATTCGCAGAGAAAGTGGAAAATTGTTTCCTTGTTCCCTGCTACTCCGCAGCCACGGCAGATATCGTTGTAGGGCAATCCCATTTTGGACGCATGTTCCCCAAATGGCCAGTGCCCTGTTGTGGTAGCTGTTATTCTGTAAATACTTTTTCTTGACCTATTTAATAAATCATTTGTTCTTTTCCTGTCATATGTTGGCCATAATTGTTTAGTTATGACGCATTTTGTAATGTTTTTCCACCTGTTGTTTGCAATTTGCTGAAATTGTCTATTGATCTCTCCTTTTATCGATCCTAGCGGGCTTGGTATTAGCTCCGCCTCGGATTCATTGAGGAAAGCTCCTGCCTTTGCCAACTCGTCTGCTTTTTCGTTACCGAAAAAGTTCCTGTGTCCGGGAACCCAGATCAAGTTTAGCTGGAGCTTCTCTTTTATTGAGCTTAGTGCTCTCTTGCAGCTGTGAACTATACTGGAATTTGTCATGGGTGAAGACAAAGCCAGGAGGGCTGCCTGGCTGTCCGTAAATATAGTTGCTTTATGTATATTTCCGTGGTTTTCTAATAGAACCTCGCAGGCTTTTTCTATGCCTAGAACTTCTGCTTGGAAGATGCTAGCCGAGTTCGGTAGACGTATAGAGAGTGCCCACTCCGCAGTCCATTTTGGACCCGTTGGTATAGACCGAGGTGGTATCTTCCTCTACTATTGAACCTCTTCTCCATTCTCGTCTAGATGGTATCCTTTTTTTTTTTTTTTTTTTTTGTGTCAATATCGTTTTTTATTTATTGAATCTGCTTTTTGTTTTAAAAGCCTAACAATAAGTTATAAAATCTTAAATCTAATTAAAAACTAGACACGCTCAAGCAAATGATTGAGCTGTTTTGGTGATACATTGCTCCTTAGTACGCGGGCATATCTCTTCTTTTAAGGCGTGTTTGATTGCAGGAATGTACCAAAGCATTAGCCAAAGGGTTTGGGTGATCACGGAGTTTAGATATATATTTCAATTTGCTGTCTTCTACTTCTTTCTTTACCATAGAAATACCAAGGTCTTTATGGATATTTTCATTACGCATGTACCATGGTGAACACGTGATTGATCTAAGCATTTTTGATTGGAACCTTTGTATTATGTCTATATTAGTTGCACAGGTCGTACCCCACAGTTGAATTCCATACATCCAAATCGGCTTTATGACCGCTTTATATAAAAGCACTTTGTTGTCTAGGCTAAGTTTGGAGTTTTTATTTAATAGCCAATTTAAATTTGCAGCTCTTATCTTCATGCAAGTTATTTTACTCGCTATGTGTTTTCTCCACGTAAGTCTTCTATCGAGGTGAATACCAAGATAAGTTACTTCATTCGCTTCGGGTACTAAAATATTATTAATTTTTACTTCCGGACACATTTTTGGTCTAAGCGAAAATGTAACATGCTTACACTTTTGTTCATTAACATTTATACGCCAGTTGGCTAGCCATTCTTCGACAAACCTTAGGTGCTCGGCTAGTATTCTTGATGCTATTATGTGGCATTTGTTACGGCTCACTAAAGCTGTGTCATCCGCAAAAGTTGAAGTCAATATATTATTAGCTGTTGGAAGATCTGCTGTATATATGATGTATAGTGTTGGGCCTAAAACACTGCCCTGGGGTATGAAATCTCCCACTTTTACCATAAATTTTCTATTTTTTAAATAAGACTCCAATATTTTATACAATTCTGAAGGTAGGATATTTTTAATCTTATATCTATAAAAGGCCCTCATGCCATACCTTATCAAACGCCTGAGCCACGTCTAGGAATATAGCTGAACAGTACTCTCTGTGCTCAAATGCTTTTCTTATTTCGTTGGTAATTCTATTTACTTGCTCTATCGTGCTATGTTTTTCACGAAACCCGAATTGGTGCGTTGGTATTATATTATTTTCGTGGAGGAAAGGAGACATCTTTGATAGCAACACTTTTTCAAATATTTTAGAAAGACAGGATAGAAGACTGATTGGTCTGTATGAAGACGGCTGTGTTAAGTCTTTCCCAGGTTTGTCTATCAAGATAATCTGCGACTTTTTCCATGAATTAGGATAGTGTCCGAGATTAAGAATTGCATTGAAGAGCAAAGAGAGCACTTCTACGGCAATATTTGGTAACTCAATTAGCATTTTTGGTAATATTGTCATATCCTGGTGACTTTTTTGGGTTAAGTTCTTTTATTATTCTAGTAACTTCAGAAGTAGAAGTCCTAATAGACACATGCGACTCGTTTGCGGTATTAGGCAAGGTTGGCAACTCAAAGTTGTTCTTTGGGGAATTGGGTTGAAATACCTTTTCTAGGTGATTTGCAAAGCAATTTGCTTTATCCTCATCACTACGTGCCCAATTACCATTCAACTGTCTTAGAGGCATGTTGGAAACTACTGGTGGCTTGAAAGATTTTTGGGCTTTCCAAAGGGAGTTTTGCTTGCTAGAATTTGGACACAATTTTTTTATATAATTTTCAGTGTTGTGTTCTTCTGGTATCCTCACCTGGAAGTGTCTACTGAAATCCAGCTTTGGGAGAATGTAGTCTGATTTGTTAATAGTGAACTTGTTTAGAATTACACTATGTCCGTAGTTCAGCTGTTTCCAACCTCCCAATTCTTTTATTCTTATCGCCGCAATAGCAGCTGTTTTGTGAATAAAAATGTCCATTGGTAGTTGATGCAGGATCACATTGAGCGCATCAGTCGGACATGACCTGATTGCACCTGTAACACCCGCACATGCTGCTCTTTGTATTCCATTTAATTTTCTAATATTGTATTGTTTGTTTAGCGCTGGCCACCATACCAGAGCTCATATGTAAGTATAGGTCTTATGACAGCCGTATACATCCACATGATTATACTTGGTTTAAGGCCCCAATTCTTGTTGACGATTTTCTTACAAGTATAGTAGGCCATGTATGGTTTGTTTATTCTTTTTTCTATATTTATTTTCCAGGACAGTTTGGTGTCAATCTCCACCCCCAAGTATTTAGCTGTGGGGGATATAGTGAGTGTTGTACCGTTTAGTACCGGAAGTTGAAACTGAGGTATTTTGGTTCTGCTAGTGAATAGCATCAGTTCTGTTTTGTTCGGGTTAACTCCTAGACCATTGTTTTTAGCCCATAGGTTTAACCTACGAAGTGCTCTTTCCATAATCTCGCTGACTGTTGAAGGAAACATGCCTGAAACCAACAACACTATATCGTCTGCATACGCTACTGCTTTCACTCCTTCACCGTTTAGTTGGAGAAGCATTTCGTTCAGCGCTGCAACCCAAAGAATCGAAGAGAGGACCCCCCCTTGAGGCGTTCCTCTACTCACATAGCTTGTTTGTGTTGCAGCGCCGTTTGAAGCTATAATCTTCCTATTCGCAAGCATCGATAGTATCCATCTGCACACAGTGTCGTCTATGCCACCATGTGCCAGAGAATTAATTATCGCATTTACTTCTATGTTGTAGAAGGCGCCCTCTATGTCTAGAAATGCAGCCATGGTGTATTGTTTGTGGTGTAGTGATTTTTCGATTACACTTATCACCTCGTGAAGGGCGGTTTCGGTTGATCGGCCCTTCATGTACGCATGTTGGGACTTCGATAACTTCTCCGCCATTATTGCTCTTACGTGTAGATCTATTAGCCTTTCTAGTACCTTCAGCATACAGGAGGTAAGGCTTATAGGTCTAAAATCCTTGGCATTCTCGTGTGTTCTTCTGCCTGGTTTTGGAAGGAACACAACTTTACTCCCTTTCCAACTTCTTGGGATGTAAGATAGTTGAATGCTAGCCTTGTATATATTTTCAAGCCTTAGAACCATTGGTTCTACTAGTTTTTGCAGCATTATGGGCATAATCCCGTCAGGACCTGCCGCTTTAAATGGTGCAAAACTGTTTATGGCATATTTGGTTTTACTTTTGTCTACTATTTGGCTTCGATAGTCAGCTGCATTCAGCGGTGGTTCTGGTTGAACCCTCGCTGAAGGTTTTTGCTGGCTCCCGGGGAAGTGCGTTGTGATTAGTACCTCCAGGGACTCTTTTCCCGAGGAGGTCCAATCACTTCCCTCAGCCCTAATGTAGGCAGTGTTAATATGATCTTTGGATAGCATTTTACTCAGCCTAGCGGCTTCTCTGCAACTTTCTATCGATGTGCAGAAAGATTGCCATGAGTCCTTTTTAGCTTTCCTGACTGCTTTTTTGTATTCTTTCATAATGTCTTTATGTCTAAAACTCTCATTGAAAGTTTTCCTTAGTTGTGTTCTCTAACTCTTAAGTTCACTGTTCCACCAAGGAAGAGACTTTCTCTTTTTCAAAACTGTTAGCGGAGTAGATATATTAAAAGTTGTGGTTAAAATTTTTCCCAACTTCTCTACTTCTGAATCTAATTCCTCAGGATTTCTGATACTCTTGTTGCCTCCCTTTTCAAGGCATTTTGTTGCTATACTGGTAAATTTTCCCCATGCCGTTCTTCTAGGGTTCCGGTATGTGAGAGGCGCACTGTACTTCTCGCGGATGCTGAAGAGTATCCAAGAGTGATCCGACATGGAAGGCTCATCGGATACCCTCCAGTTATCCACAACGAGACTGTCTGTGTCTGTTGATAGCGTGAGGTCAAGCACTTCCTCCCACCCCGGAAACCTATTGGAGCTTGGGAAAGTAAATGTTGGCTTATCGCCCTTGTTGCAAATACTTAGATTACTATTCAAAATATACTGCAAGAGTGACTCACCTCTGGTGTTTATATTGGAGCTACCCCATACGGTGTGCCTTGCGTTTGCATCACACCCTATTAGGACATCATCCCTCCTGTTCTCCTCTACTAGTCTGGCGAGCGGGGCCGGTGGTAAGTCTTCGTCATGGGCCAAGTAGGCCGAGACCAAGAAGAAGGGCTTTTCCTTCTGTTCCACCTTTACCACTGTGATATCTGCTGTGCTGTAATTAGGACAAAGAAATGCATTTATACTTTTATTGATAAGGATGCATGCTCTAGGTTTACCTCTGTTCCGTGTGTAAAACAGGTTATAGTTGCTGCTGTTTAGCCCTTTAATGGAATCATCATTGACCCAGGGCTCCTGTACTAGGCTGATGTCGATGCCCCTCTCGTTCACGAGGGTTGTCAGATTCGCTGTAGCACTCTTCGAGTGCTGCAGGTTTATCTGTACACATCTAAGGTTGTTATTGGGCATCTCGGGTTTCTTCGATGCCCACATTCCTTAGTAACTGGCTGGCGTCGTCGACCTCTTCCGTGTCGTCTTCGTCAGCCGCTTTGTCGCCTTGGAAGATTTTTGGTCTGGCCTTGCGGATTCCGAAGCTGATTTTGTAGTCAGTCTTCTTCAGAGCCTCAATGGACTCATCACAAATGGCCACTAGTATTGGCTTACTTGCTTTATTAGGTTTTTCCTCCTTGATTAGCTGCCACTCATCTATACCTGGTATAGATTTGTTCTGCAGCTTAATGCACCTCAGGAGTTTTTCGCCTAGCTCCTCTAGAGGGGGTAAACCAAATGCGAGCACCAGGTCTCTTTGGAATGTCCCTGGCGGGTATAAGCCTCAATTGGAGGCCTACGAAGGCGTTGCTAATTATAGCAACACTACCCGTCAGGAAATCTAGCGAGGCCTGGTCCGCGCATTTGATGACCCTGTAGCCCCTGAGGGTCTCAGAGGAGTCAAACTCCGGGTGGAGACCCGCAGGATTGTCGAGTACATAGCTTAGCACCATACTCGACAATCTGACGTCGATCTCCACCCATCTCTCCTGTATTGTGCCCGGAGAGGAGGAATTTCCATCTATAATGGCCACCTGCAGGCTATCCCTGGCTACATCGCAGAAATGCCTTGCAGTTGTTGTGCTGCTGTGTTCTCCTTCACTCCGCCTCGGTTTTTTGGGCTGAGTTCCGGGTACCTCTGTGATGGAGCGATTTCTCTTTTGAGAAGTGCTCTCTAGTTTGTTCTCTACTTGAGGTTGTGATTGCTTCCTTTTCAGGTAGCCTTCATATTCCTCTACGATGGATTTGAGGCGCTTTGTTTCAGCCTCATCAACTGGGGTACCGGCTGCCTGGTCTTTGGCTATCTTCCCTAGTATGAAGACCGCCCTCTGGTATCGGTTTTTCCTCAGCTGATTTTGGGATTTCTTGCGCTTCTTTTTGTTCTCACTTTTAGCCGCCAGTGCACTTTGGTTGGTGCTCATGGCAGCCTTGGAGGTGGACGCTTCGTCCCTTACCTCTGTGGTTTTCACTGCTGTATCTACCGGTATACTTTGTTTGGTATGTTCGGTAGTACCCTTACTCGTCTCCTGGCTGGAGGCAAGTAGTTCGTCCTCATAGGATTCCGTTATAGGATTCCGATAGCTCATGTCCTAAGTCGTTGCTGTTGTCGTCAATTTGGTTGTTGTAGTTGGTGTTGTTGTTTTTGTATTGTTTGCGTTCATGTTTGGTCCCACGAGTAGTCCGGAAATGGTAGTCACTCGTCCGCAGAGCCGGTATGCGGAGAGAAGGCTTTTATACCTCCGACCTCGCCCGGGCATCGGAGGGGACCGTTCGCTGACCATTCAGCCCTCGGCACGGGTACCTCGACACCTTGGCTTAGGGTGGTGTTGGTTCGGGTGTCCTCATACTTCCACAATAGGAGATGAGCGTAAAACCTAGGGTTTATTCATCCATATCACTATTGTGGGAATTATGAAGTGTCCCTCTTAGTTCGTAAGATTAGAGTGCGTTTCCTTTGGGATGCACACTTTACTCTTACTTAAGCCCCTTCGCCACGACAAGGCGACCAACTTCAAAGGAGCTGTTATAAAGACATATTAAAAAAAAAAAAATTATTACTAAAATAAAATATTTATTATACTTTTTGTTATTTGTTTTACATTTTATAAATTTATAGTAATTACAAAGAAACTTAAAAGAGTTATTACCCACAGTGCAACTTCCCATATATGCGCGCGCTCTCATTTGTAAACATGGTGTGGCAAAATACGTTGCGCTCATTTGTAAATATGGAGTGGTAAAATACGTTGCTCTCACTTCCCTCTTCATGTTTGCCCGCGAAGATCCCCTCATCTAGCCTTCAAAATGTGCACTCGTGCCTGCACGGGCAAAATGCCACTGAGGGCTAATATGCACACCCCTGTCCTAATGGGTCTCCGCTTCAAGGCATTATCTCCGCACCTTATAACAGTTAAAGCCTAATAGCAGAATCAGTGAATTCCGCTCCTCCCTTCTTCAGTTGCCGCCCGTAGCGAGCAAAATGCGTCAAAAGTTGAGCCCGAAGAAATCAGTCTTCTTTTTTGTTTTCATTTGAACAATGTTGCCATTGCTCAATACACATACATAGTTTTGTACACATCTAAGTTTTCAATTACAATTTTTGTAATAAAAAAATATCAAAACTGAAAACAAACTATTAAAAATAGTTTATATAGTTACAAATAATAGCACTCGACTCTGATTTTGAGCTCTTCTTCTTCTTAATTGACTCGAATACTTTCAGAGCTGGAGTGTTTTCGGCCATTCGGACAACATGACCTAGCCAGCGTAGCCGCTGTCTTTTAATTCGCTGAAGTATGTCAATGTCGTCGTATATCTCGTACAGCTCATCGTTCCATCGAATGCGATATTCGCCGTGGCCAATGCGTAAAAAACCATAAATCTTTCGCAGAACCTTTCTCTCGAAAACTCGTAACATCGACTCATCGGTTGCTGTCATCGTCCAAGCCTCTGCACCATATAGCAGGAATTATGAGCGACTTATAGAGTTTGGCTTTTGTTCGTCGAGAGAGGACTTTACTTTTCAATTACCTACTCAGTCCGAAGTAGCACCTGTTTGCAAGAGTAATCCTGCGTTGGATTTCCAGGCTGACATTGTTGGTGGTGTTAATACTGGTTCCTAAATAGACGAAATTATCTACAACTTCAAAGTTATGATTGTCAACAATGACGTGAGAGTCAAGTCGCGAGTGCGACGACTGTTTGTTTGATGACAGGAGATATTTCGTTTTGCCCTCGTTCACTGCCAGACCCATTTTCTGTGCTTCCTTGTCCAGCCCGGAGAAAGCAGAACTAACGGCGCGGGTGTTGAGGCGGATGATATCAATATCATCGGCATACGCCACCACCTGTACACTCTTATAAAATATTCTACCTGCTCGATTAAGTTCTGCAGCTTGAATTATTTTCTCCAGCAGCAGGTTGAAGAAGTTGAAGAAGGCTCGGAGAGGTCCTTCCCGATTCTGACGGAGCTTTTCGTGTTGCTCAGCGTCAGTTTACACAGCCGTATTAGTTTTGCGGGGATACCAAATTCAGACATCGCGGCATAAAGGCAGTTCCTTTTCGTGCTGTCGAAAGCAGTTTTGAAATCGACGAAGAGGAACGTCTGCTCCATCGTCATCGATTGGGGGATCGGGTTTGCCTTCTCCTGGCAATATACTTTCACTACCATTCAGCAGGCTCGGTATCTATCCCATCACGCACGTGTTGTGGTCGATCGTAACGTTGGGAGGTAGGCAGCCTGTTTTCTCTCCTCTGCGACACGGCACTCCTCGTCGTACCAGCTGTTCTTTTGAACTTTCCGAAAACCAATGGTTTCGGTTGCAGCCGTACGTAAGGAGTTTAAAATGCCGTTACACAGTACCCATTTACCGAGCTGTTGACGAGTGCTCTCAGAGAGCAGGAGTGCAAGCCGAGTAGAAAATCGTTCGGCAGTCTGTTGTGATTGCAGCTTCTCGACGTCGAACCTTCCTTGTGTTTGTTGACGTGCGTTTTTTGCTGCACATAAGCGGGTGCGAATCTTGGCTGCAACAAGATAGTGGTCCGAGTCGATGTTAGGTCCTCGGAGCGCACGCACGTCTAGAACACTGGAGACGTGTCTTCCGTCTATCACAACAAGATCGATATGGTTGATAGTTTTTCGATCCGGAGACAGCCAGGTAGCTTGATGAATCTTTTTTATGGTGGAATCTAGTACTACAGATAACCATATTTCGGGCCCCGGCGAAGTCGATCAGCCTCAACCCATTTGGGGATGTTTCCTCGTGCAGGCTGAATTTACCGACCGTAGTGCCAAATAAACCTTCTTTGCCTACCCTGGCGTTAAAGTAGCCAAGCACGATTTTGACATCGTGGACGTTCATTCACCGGAGTGAATGATAGTACTCGGCGACGGAGCCTCTCTCCCACCACGAATCCAACATCAAACTTGCGCTCCTTTATATGGCCACTGTAGTAAATGTCACAAAGACCTACTCGTCTCTGTCCTTGTCCCGTCCATCGCATTTCTTGGACGGCGGTGATGTCAGCCTTAAATCTAACGAGGACATCAACCAGCTGGGCAGCGGCACCTTCCCAATTAAGGGTCCGGACATTCCAGGAGCATGCCCTGATATCGTAGTCCTTATTTCGTTTGCCATGGTCGTCATCAAAAGGGCGGTCTCTCATCCGAGGCTTGTTGTTCCTTTTCATTGGGGGTGGTTTTTTACGTGGCGGGTCCCAAACCCAGCGCACCACCCTATGTAGGGGATGTTTCGCCTCCATCCTCCTTGATTTTGAGTTAGTTTAAGAAAATTTCAAACATATTGAAGACAATTTTTATAATTACTACAGTAGATCGAGAGTGGTAACCCTGTGTTGTGAGAGAGTAATCAGCTGACACGTTCCTACAGAAAAAATCCAAATCGTGAGAAATTCTACGTTATTCTATGTTAAAGCGGGCGGTAGAAGCGGTGTTGGCTGAGCTTTTACATTGCGCTCGCATAAGATAGGTCGTATCAGCTGATTCGGGCTGCGGGTTTACGTTTTTCGCTGTTTCTGCTATAAGCTAGCTTAAGCCAGCGTAAGCAACTGTCCGAATACACAAAATTGTATTTTCCGTACGGAATCAGCTGTTTTCGCTTTTTGTCAACAGATACATCATTTTGAGTTCGAAAATTAAGAATGCCGAATGTTTTGTCAACAGATACATCATTTTGAATTTGAAGATGGAGGACGACGAATTTTTTATAAGTTTAATCGAAAATATTGAAAAAAAGAAATGTTTGTACGACAAGCGAGAAGCATTTTATTTCAATAGCGTATAGATACAAATATTAATCTATTCTAGGAAGTATATCTACAATCCACTTAAGATAGACCATATGTTATAAGTGGAAAGGTTCATCTTACAATCTATGAATCACATCATGGGACCACTTAAGGCGGACCGTATTAGCAAAGTACACTAGGGGTATTCTCTTGCTCTTGCAAGATTGCAGATTGCAAAAATCCTATACCGAAATATACAAGGGCCCGAGAGCACTCATTGCAGAATCTGGTATCTGATATATGAACGGCTGATTCGGTCAATTTATTGTAAATGACTATTGTGCATGGCTATTGTGAATTGGCGCAAATTCTGCATTCATTCTTCACAAAAAAAAAACTATAACAAATCTTTATAATTTAAATAGAAATTATAAAATCTATTTAAAATTTACCTTACTCAACAATTTAACATGACAGCTAAAGCAGGGTTGCAATTATATTTTTGCGTGACATTCCACGCAAATATACATAAGTTTTAAGCTGACATATTTTACAGCCATTGCAAATAATTCTCTGCGTGTGTTTGTTGTTGTGCCGGTGCACCAAAAGGAAATATATGCAATTCTTGCACCGTGCAAGGGTTTTGCAAGAGCAAGAGTGTTGCGTCAAGCGACAAGATATATATGTATATTTAAATCTGAAATTAAAAATAAGAAAAATGAATTATAAAAAATTATAAAATATTGAATTATTTAAATTATTGTATACTTACCTTAATTATGCATTCATACTACTAATCTACTACTTACCTTAATACTTACCATAATCTATTACACTATTGAACGAAAAGTTGAAGATGATTAAATTTACCCCTTTTTTATACATATGAACATTACCACTAGTTTAAGGCGTTAGTTTAAGATTTAGGCTAAGCAACTAAATGAACTTAAATAAAGAAGCAATTGTAATTGAACCGTATAACCGAACGCACGCGTCTTTTATCTTTTTCGCAAATATACAATTTTCGTGACAGGCAATTAGGGTTCAAGTTAATTCGCGCATTCCCAGTGTATATTTTCGCTTCTCAAAAACGCTTGAGAATTTTCATGGCGCCCGAGCAGGGACTTAGTGCGTGAGCTAAAAATATTTTATTTAACTTTCGTTTTAATTAACTATTCTCGTTTTCAATTGCCTGTCAATCGTCGGTTTTCGGTCTTCGCGAAGTGAAGTGGAAAAACCAAACTAAAAAATAAATATAACCCTTGCGTTATATAGTTAAACACCTAAAAAAAAAAAAAAAGCTGAAAAGGCAAACCATATATGTACATATACTTACGTTAAAGTGAAGGTGGTACTTTAAAAGTGGAGTGATCCCTAAAATTGAAAACATATTTACATCTACATTCCAGTGAGTGAAGTGATACGTGCAGCAGCAAATTGTTAAAAACTAAACAAAGAAATTATAAAAAAAAAAAGGGAAAATTACCTACAATTAATAAAATATACATACAAATTTATATATGTACATAGCTACATAAGTGATATAGAGTGTGTGCTAAAAACAAAAAAAAAAAAAATTGTCTACTTACCGGTGTTACCAAATTTCTAAAAAGAATAAAAAGAAACAAGGAGAAGAAACGTGCAGTGTGGTTGTTGAAAAGAAAATCACATAAATACATACATACATACATACATACATACATACAGATTACATTCCCGCTTACTTACCATATTAGAACGTACAGCATATGTACAAGTGCGTGCAAAAATAAAGAAAGTGCTTAACTGAAAAAGAGACAAACAACCGCGGTAAGGAAACTGGGAAACGGTAGGCACAGTGATTTAAAAAAAAGTTCCACCAAAGCGTTTGAAACAGTTTCGCTTGAAAGTGCCGTGACAAAAAAATAATAATAATTATTAAAGTTAAAAGTGCCGTTTTTAACGCTGTTCTAAAAACAAAAACAAAGAAAAAGGAAAACGGTAAGATCTTTAGTGCCGCTACATAAGTATCCGTTGAGTCAAAAGTGCCGTGTGAAGTGCCGCAATAGAGCAACAGATAACGTACGTAACGTTTCAACAGTTCATCATCCGCTACTACGCTGCGCCAACGCTACCATCAAACCGCTGCTGCCATCGTCGCCGCTGCCATCAACCCTCCGCTGCTGCCATCGTCGCTGCAACCGTCAAACCGCTGCCGTCGTGGGAATGAGCTGCCGCTGCATTTTGTGCAAAAGGGAAGTGAGCGCCGGCAAACAGCCGACGCACCAGGTAACGAGTGCGGATTATTGAAAGTGGTGCAACCAAACGAAAATTCAAATAAACAACAAGTGCACACTTTCAGTTTTTGGCTCTCCCTTTTTGTTCACTATATTGACATACATACATATATAACAATATATACATATATTATATACTATACAATCGATATATTTGAACCCCACGTATGTTTATGTCTAAATGTATAAATTTAAAGTGAATCAAGGGATTTTGGGATTTTGCGGTAGCCCTTTATTTTGAAATAAAGGTGAAAAAGTTATTAATTGCAAAATTAAATTATCTCGTTTTTCGCAATTTTTTTTCGATCCGCGTTTGCAATTATCGGTCGTTTTTTCGCAATTTTTGTCGATTTTCGTTCGGACATTTTCCGATTAAATTACTTCTTGTGCTATTGCTCATTTTGCGCATTTGGTTTGGCTTTCGTATACTTAGGAATCGATATTATCTTTTTTTTTTCGTTTTCGTAACCGATTCCAAATATATTTGTTGCCAGCCTTTATTGCTATTGGTTTGGCTTTCGTATATTTGGGAATCGACATTTATTTTTTCGTTTTCATTATCGATTCTTGATATATCTGTTGCCAACCGTTATAGTTTTTTTTCGGAAATTTAAATTAAACAAGCAAAAATGAGCAAGCCAAAGCCAACTATCGCCAATCTCTCTCCAAGTAAGGAGTTGATCGACTTAAAGTCGTTAAAGCGACAAAGGACGGTGGCGAAAAATAGTATTTTGCGAATAAAGACGGGCCTTTTAGAAAAAACTATGTCGTTAGATCCAATTGAATTGGAATGTCGGCTGGACATATTAAATTCACATAGTGAAAAGCTAATGAAATGCCAATCTAACATTGAAGAGATTGATGAAGACGACATGGCCCGAGGGGAGTTAGAGGACATAATTGTTGAAACTAAATCAATAATTAAAAATATTTTAGCCAAAAATAGAACGTCAATTGCCGAAACATCTTTTGTAGCTTCTCACAGCTCAAGGCTCCCTAAAATGAATTTGCCGAAATTCAAGGGAGAATATTCCGAATTCAAAAATTTTATGAGTTTGTTCGAGAGCTTAGTTCATAATGATCCAAACATCCCAGACATAGAAAAATTTAACCATTTGGTAAATTGTCTATCTGGAGAGGCTTTGGGAACAGTTAAAGCGTTTCAGATGTCGGATGAAAATTACCCGAAAGCGTTGGCAAGTCTCAAAAAAGTTTATGATAATAAATGTTTGATATTCTTCAATACAATATCTAAACTTTTTGAGCTGCCAACCATCCCAAAGCCATCCGCTCCTTCATTGCGATCCATGATTGACGAAGTGTCAGCGGTGTATGACTCATTGCTATCGCTGGGCGATGAGAAACATATAACAAACGCTATTATTATACACATAGTGATGACAAAGGTCGACTCAGCTACCAGATCCAAATGGGAGGAACAGCTGGATTATGACAAGCTGCCACTGTGGAAAGAATATGAAGCCACCCTAAATCGAAGATTCCAGCAGCTATCAGCGGAAGGAGCATCAAATTCAAGGACGAAGCCCATACCAACAGGCAGTACGAGTCATGGGAAGCAACAACAAATGGATAGGACCAAATCGGCGCTAGTTGCAGCAAATACGAGGCAGCCTCTTTGCCAACAGTGCAAATCGAGGGATCACCATTTAACTGCCTGCCCTACTTTTAAGGCTCTTCCTGTGCAGCAGAGGTTCGAGTTCGTCAAATCGGTACCCTTATGCATAAATTGCTTGCGTAAGGGACATACCGTTTCCAAATGCAGAGCGGATCGTTGCCGCATATGCAATCGATCCCATCACTCGCTGTTGCACCAGTATCCAGTGTCCTTCCCCGCTGCACCTCATCCGCAACCATCAACCACACATGCCATGCATACAGCCAGTATGCCGGATCGGGTCATGTTGGCAACAGCAGTAATTCTAGTGAGGACCAGCTGCGGAGATTACCTGCCTGCGAGAGCCTTGCTGGACTCAGGCTCCCAGGTCAACTTTATGACGGAGGACTTGGCACAGAAGTTGCGGATTCGACGTCAGCACAAAACATTAAGCGTAATTGGAATTGGCAATTCCAATACAAAAGTGGGGTCAAAACTAAGCGCGTTTGTCAAGTCGCGGTTAAATAATTTTGAATTTTCGGCGGAATTCTGGGTAATGCGATGCATTTCGGCAAATCATCCAGACCATAACATCAATGTTAATGGCTTGAAAATTCCGCACAATATTGAATTGGCGGATCCAGAATTCCATAAATCTAAAAAAGTGGATATCCTATTGGGTGCTGAAACATTTTTCGACCTTTTAGCTGTTGGCCAAATTAAAAATGGTCCTAACCAACCAACACTTCAGAAAACCCTTTTAGGATGGATAGTATCTGGCAAATACGCCAGTAATATAAGTTCTCCTCCCAGTACATAGCACATTATGCCAAGCTGAAGAAGACTTAACGTCAATAGATTCAGTAGTCCAAAAATTTTGGGCTCTAGAAGAATTACCTTCAGAATCGAATGGCATTAAATTCACACAAGAGCAACAAGAGTGTGAAAAATTTTTCGTAAATACAACTCAAGTATTGCCTTCAGGACGGCTTCAAGTAAGAATGCCTTTTAAAGCTGACCGTAAGTTACTCGGTCACTCCTATGAAACCGCAGTTCGGCGGTTTCAGGCCCTGGAGAGAAGGACATTAAAAGATCCAGAACTTCGTAAAATGTATCTGGACTTTATGAATGAATATAGAGCATTGGGTCACATGAGCCCAACGAACAATAAGATCCCGAGTGAGCCACACTACTTCATTCCGCATCAATGCGTTTTAAGGCCCGAGAGCACAACAACCAAATTACGTGTTGTATTTGATGCCTCGAGTCGATCTTCAACTCAAATAGCGTTGAATGAACTTTTGATGGTAGGTCCAACCATCCAAGAAGAGTTATACTCAACTCTTCTTCGTTTTCGCTTACATAAGTATGCACTAACAGCGGACATTACTAAAATGTATCGTCAAATAATTATGCATGAAGAAGACAGAAATTGTCAACTCATTGTGTGGAGAGAGCATCCTTCTGAGCAAATTCAAATTTTTCGTCTTAACACCGTAACATACGGCACTGCGCCTGCTCCATTTCTCGCAACACGGTGTTTGCAAATGCTCAGTGATGCCAATACAATGAAATATCCACTCGGTTCATTGGCCATCAAAAGAGACTTTTATGTTGATGATTTATTAACAGGGTCCGAAAATTTTGAGTCTCTAGATCTTTTGAGAAGTGAGGTAAATAAAATATTAAACTCGGCAGGATTCACCTTAACGAAGTGGTTTTCGAACCACCCTAAATTTTTCGACAGTGATTGCACTGAAAAGTCATTAAGCTTCAATGACAAAAGTTCCACTAAAACGTTAGGAATCCATTGGTTGCCGAAAGAGGATTTGTTTCGCTTTGTTTTAGATGACAATTTTAATGATCTGCGAGCCACTAAACGAAACATATTGTCAGTTTCTGCTCGCCTTTTTGATCCTCTTGGATTACTAGCCCCACTAGTTACCAAAGCAAAAATCTTATTGCAAGAGCTTTGGATCCAAAAACTAGATTGGGATGAGTCGATTCCATTGCGCCTTGACACTAGCTGGCAGAACTTTAAAGCCAACCTAATGCAGCTCTCATCGATAAGCATTCCTCGATACGTAAACGTTGAGTCGAGTGCCATCTGCCAAATACATGGCTTCTCCGACGCCTCAATAAGGGCGTACGGATGCTGCATATACATACGAAGCCAATCTGCTAGTGGTATCAAATGCATGCTGCTTACTGCAAAGTCTAGAGTGGCTCCGCTGAAGACCAAATCTCTTCCGCGTCTTGAGCTCTCGGCAGCACATATTCTTTCGAAATTATGGTCAAGAGTAGCGCCTATGTTGAGTCGACATTTCAAAAATATTACATTTTGGACAGACTCTGAAATCGTTTTACATTGGATTAAAACACATCCATCTTCACTACAAACCTTCGTCGCAAACAGAGTGTCCGAAATCCAAGAGTTGACTGACAAAGTACATTGGCGACATGTGCCAACGAAACAAAATCCTGCGGATCAAGTGTCTCGGGGTTGTAACGTGGACGAATTGAATAATTCGATATGGTTTGGCGGTCCACAGTTCCTCCTAGAAGACCCTGCATTATGGCCAATTAATAACCACTTCCAGCTCTCACCAGAAGACGAAGCATTAGAGAAGAAGAAAAATACATTTACATTAATTTCGACTGCTGAGAAAAACTCAATATTGGACCTTATTGAAAAATTCTCTTCTCATAAAAAATTGCTTCGTGTGGTCGCATATATATTACGATGGATCAGGCGACCACCAAAATCCTCCAGAGGCCAAGATCTGACTTCAGAAGAGCTAAACTTGAGCTTTCTAAAAATTGCACAGGTGGTCCAACATTCAGAATTTTCGGATGTTATTCAAAAATTGCATAAAGGTACCACCCTACCCGCAAACTTGCAAAAACTCAACCCGTTTTTGCATGAATACTCGGATAAGACGCTGTCGTTCAAATTAATCCGAGTAGGAGGTCGCTTATTAAATGCACCTCTCCCATACGATGCCAAATTTCCGCTTTTATTAAATAAAAGTTCGCACTTCGTTATAACATATTTACGGTTTCTGCACATTCGAAATCACCACGCTGGGGCTAAAGCGTTGGTTGCGCTTCTTCGAGAACGCATATGGCTAATTAATGCCCGAGAAGCTTGCAGTAGAACCGTAAGAAACTGTATACATTGTTTTCATTACAAGCCGAAGTTGCAAAACCAAATAATGGGAAATTTGCCAGTCGAAAGACTTCGAGCACTACGGCCCTTCGTTATATGTGGGGTAGATTTTTGTGGTCCAATATACACAAGATTAAAAATACGCGGCAGGCCAGCCGTAAAAATATATATTGCAGTTTTCGTTTGCTTCACTTCAAAAGCAGTACATTTAGAATTAGTTTCGGACCTATCTCTAATTCATTTATTTTTCCCCTAAAAAGATTCATTGGTCGCCGAGGGATGCCAACGAAGATATTCAGTGACAACGCCACCAACTTCGACGGCGCCGACCGCAAGCTACGCGAATTGAAGGAGGCGTTTCTGGCAATGGGTCCAGAGCTGAAGAGATTCGCAGCAGACGAAGGGTGCAGCTTCATCTTTATACCACCGCGGGCGCCGCACTTCGGCGGATTATGGGAAGCCGCGGTGAAGTCCGCCAAACACCACATCGTTCGGGTAACCGGCAGCGCGCTACTCACAGCAGAGGAGTTAGCAACAGTGTTGGCCGAAGTGGAGGCCATCCTCAACTCTCGCCCCCTAGTACCTCTGAGCCAAGATCCCAACGACGGCGAGGCGTTAACACCAGCGCATCTATTAATAGGATGCTCCCTGCGGGCATTACCCCAGAGAAGGTGCCAGTGGACCCAGTTCGTTGTTGCGAGAGATGGCAACTTGTTTGCTGTCTCAAGCAACAGTTCTGGCGACAGTGGTCCAAAGTATACCTGACGGGCCTTCAGGAGCGCAACAAGTGGCTGCACCCCAAACGCAATATGCAGCTCAACGACCTCGTTCTCGTCCACGAGGACAACGTGCCGCCGCAGCAGTGGGTACTAGGGCGCGTCGTCGCAACCGTCGAAGGGCAAGACGGCAAGGTGCGAGTCGCAGAAGTAGCAACCAAGACGGGCACGATTAAGCGCCCCATCCACAAACTGGCTGTCCTTCCACTGGATATTGAAGGAATCTGATCCTGTCAAGGTGGCCGGTGTTGCGTCAAGCGACAAGATATATATGTATATTTAAATCTGAAATTAAAAATAAGAAAAATGAATTATAAAAAATTATAAAATATTGAATTATTTAAATTATTGTATACTTACCTTAATTATGCATTCATACTACTAATCTACTACTTACCTTAATACTTACCATAATCTATTACACTATTGAACGAAAAGTTGAAGATGATTATATTTACCCCTTTTTTATACATATGAACATTACCACTAGTTTAAGCCGTTAGTTTAAGATTTAGGCTAAGCAACTAAATGAACTTAAATAAAGAAGCAATTGTAATTGAACCTTATAACCGAACGCACGCGTCTTTTATCTTTTTCGCAAATATACAATTTTAGTGACAGGCAATTAGGGTTCAAGTTAATTCGCGCATTCCCAGTGTATATTTTCGCTTCTCAAAAACGCTTGAGAATTTTCAAAGAGAATACCCCTACTGTTTCATCTTACATTCTAAAAACTACATATCCAATCCACTTAAGACGGACCGTATGGGTTGTAAGTGTCATGTTACATATTTATGACAAATAATAGATATGTTCATTAGGGTGTTTTTTTAACTATTTTTTTTTTTTTGGAAATACCCTTAAAAAAAATTCCCTGAAAATTTAACTCCTTAATATTTACATTAAGAACTGGACCAAGGAATGTAAAACCTTCAAATTTCCATTGAAAATACACTACAATCGTGATTTTTTATCTTTAAATTCCTACAGATCAGAGGTATTTTATGGCATCGCTTTGACTTTAGACGCATATTTCTCAGAATTGTTCACTCCACAAAAGTGCCCAGTGCAACAAAACTTACACCGGCGAAGTAGTACGGGACTCTAAACCTGATTTTTCCACGAAATTTGCATTTTTTGTATATAACTCGTAAATGACAAGAGCTATAGAGAAAATGATCATGACAAACTTGTAAGAAATTTTATTTGCTACAAAAAAGGACCAAGATCAAAATCGCTATCATTAACACTTTTCGAGATATTCGGCTTTTATGTAAGGCCTTATAGAATTTTCAAAGATGGTATGTAATAAAAAATCAATGAAAATCCTATTCATTACTGGTGCTTCCCTTTTGGAATTAGTTTCGGATGTCTTTCCCGTATATTTATACATATCAGCAAGTTGGTTAGAAATTTCAACATTATTTATTTTTAAAATATTGTGAGGATTTGCTTCATTTATTTTTCTATCCGTAGTATAATTTATTGATTTATTTTTGCATGATAAACATTTTTCAATTATTTTGCTAGCATTATCTTTGACGGGTGCCACAGGATTTTTTTGTCCCAGGGGTTTAGTATATTTAAATCGTTGAAAAAATCTATTTTCTCTGTTTTATTGTCCCTATAAATCAATTTTCTATTTGGAATATCAATGGTAGCTCCGATTTTATTTAGGAAATTAATTCCAATTAAAAGGTCGCTCTCTAAATTGTCAATTTCATAAAAACGTTTTTGCATACTCAACAGATTGATATGAGAATGTTTTATTATGGTCGAACCATGAATGGTTCTAACCCTTTTCTTAATTACTAAAATGTTTTTATACTCTCGCAACAATGTTGCTAAGGAGAGTATTATAGTTTTGTTCACATAACGGTTGTTTGTAAGTCCTAAAACTAAAAGAGTCAGATATAGGGTTATATATACCAAAGTGATCAGGGTGACGAGTAGAGTCGAAATCCGGATGTCTGTCTGTCCGTCCGTCCGTCTGTCCGTCCGTCCGTCCGTGCAAGCTGTAACTTGAGTAAAAATTGAGATATCATGATGAAACTTGGTACACGTATTCCTTGGCTCCATAAGAAGGTTAAGTTCGAAGATGGGCAAAATCGGCTCACTGCCACGCCCACAAAATGGCGGAAACCGAAAATCTATAAAGTGTCATAACTAAGCCATAAATAAAGATATTAAAGTGAAATTTGGCACAAGGGATCACATTAGGGAGGGGCATATTTGGACGTAATTTTTTTGGAAAAGTGGGCGTGGCCCCGCCCCCTACTAAGTTTTTTGCACGTATCTCGGAAACTACTATAGCTATGTTAACCAAACTCTACAGAGTCGTTTTCTTCAGGCATTTCCATATACAGTTCAAAAATGGAAGAAATCGGATAATAACCACGCCCACCTCCCATACAAAGGTTATGTTGAAAATCACTAAAAGTGCGTTAACGGACTAACAAAAAACGTCAGAAACACTAAATTTTACAGAAGAAATTGCAGAAAAAAGCTGCATTTAAAAATTGAAAATGGGCGTGGCCTCGCCCACTTATGGACCAAAAACCATATCTCAGGAACTACTATACCGATTTCAATGAAATTCGGTATATAATATTTTCTTAATACCCTGATGACATGTACGAAATATGGGTGAAATCGGTTCACAACCACGCCTTCTTCCAATATAACGCTATTTTGAATTCCATCTGATGCCTTCTCTGTATAATATATACATACATTAGGAACCAATGATGATAGCGGAATAAAACTTTACAAAAATACGGTATTTGAAAAATATGTAAATGACGTATAATGAAATCTCGATTATCACTTTATCATGCGAGAGTATAAAATGTTCGGTGACACCCGAACTTAGCCCTTCCTTACTTGTTATTATTATAAATTCCAGACCGTATATATGAGCTGGTTGCTCGCGTATCTACATATGAGAATTCTAAAGTTTTGCCCAGTTTTTGTGTCGGTTTTAATAACATACGGCAAATCGGAGTTTACCCTTAAAAAAATGGTTTTCACCAATATTATTGACTATTTCACTTTTTGGTTTAGGTTGTGTGCTTATTTGTGCACTTTCAATTGACAATTTTGGTATATTTGTTGGCTGATAAT
The DNA here is from genome assembly GCF_016617805.1 of Bactrocera tryoni. Lineage (NCBI taxonomy): Eukaryota > Metazoa > Arthropoda > Insecta > Diptera > Tephritidae > Bactrocera > Bactrocera tryoni. The sequence goes on along the minus strand of NC_052500.1, from coordinate 37,840,684 downwards.
TGGTCTGCCAATTATACCTGTTACTCCTAACATGACTGGATTTATTTATTAATTGGATTGATTGATCCACTTCCACGGGTTCTGGGTGATTAGAATACATTTGGTATGAATTATTATTCGTTTGGGGGTACCTTAAGTTATTCTGAAAATTCGGATATCTTCGGTTAGCTTGAGGCTGGTTTCGTGAACTAATTTCATGGTTGTTTTTAGTAAATTGCAAAGCAAATTGTGATCGTATTTGATTTGAATGAAGTTCTTGTGCTTTAGCAATAGCATTTGGCAAAGCGGTAGGTGTCAATGTTGTTTAAATGAGTTAAGTATCCACCCACTCAACCCGTGAAAAATAATGGCACACCTTAATACTGCCCACCACATCATCACCAATACACCACACCTGGGGACACATTGGATTTCACCACAGCATATGTCAACGATCAAAAGGATTGGATCATCGCTTTTTTACACATTCGATTTGATACTGTGCCGCGTCGACACTACTTTTGACTCCGATCGACAACGTTCCGCCCGCACCGATTTGCAGCGATCCAACACATTGGACATGAATTCAATAACACTACAATTGTATGTAATATTGCACAAAACGTTAAGTATAAATAAAGTATAATTACAAATATGTATATTGTACTCTTCTTAAATACACTGTTTTATTCATGTTAAACGCTCAGGCGAGTGTGAGTGCAAATCAAAGCATCTAAATACAGTGATTTGTATTCCCCGATAAATTGGGTCAACATTAATCATGGTCCTTCGATCCTTACCGAAAGGCACCTTTGGATATTTAAAAAAAAATTTTAAAAAATATATATGCATAAGTACATATATATAATTTTAAATTAAAAAAAATTGTGGTGACGGAACAAAAAAAAATGCGTGCAGTGACACCAAAAGAAAACACGTACACATATATATGTATGTATGTGCATATATTATAACAAAATGGTATATGAATCTACAACAACAAAAAAATAGTGCCGTGAAATACTATATATACATATTATTCAGCAATATACAAATACATAATATAAATCAAAAACAAATTCCTATTTGTACAAAATTTCGATAAAATTCCTAATTAAATAAAAAAATAACATTAATTTATAAAAAGGGCGTGTCAAAAAACAACAAAAATGGATTTAACAAACTAAAACTCTAAACACAAAACACAAACGGATAATAACGAAATATACAAAACAAAACATAAATCGGCCGCGAAATGTAAAAGTACCTAAACAACAAAGCATACAAAAAACGGATCAAACGGTCGCGAATAATTAAAACAAATATAAATTATTGCCGGTCAAATTGAAATGGCTAAAAAAATGTGTATTTTTTTGGTCAAGATGACCTTTATTGTTAATTGTTCTGCTAAGATTAAATTACAATTTCAATGATTTATAACTTAAAAATTACTTATGCCAGTACTATTGATTTATTTATTTGTGGCTCGTTATTCCGCGTGTGCCGGATGTTGATTTGTTAATTGTTGCAACGGTTGCATTATTGTTGGTCAGCATTAGTTCCTGGCTGTAGTTTATACTGCGCGTGCCGGATGTTGATTGGTATATTGTTTATCCAGCATTATTCTGTTTATCGCAGTTAACTTGCTAACTCCTCCGCCGTCAAAAACGAACGTCGTCGTTTGTTTAAACTATTAGGGTTATTGGCACTTTTGACGTGGGAGTTTCCGATGTGTTTTCTTTATTATTGGCCACATTCACGTCTACATTGCAGCTCGATGGTTCTATTAGTTTTGTCTTACAATTCTTCCTTAAGATTGATGCAGTGCCTATTGTTGCTAGACTGATCAGGCAAATAACTACTAATGAAAAATTTGTTATTAGAGCTGCTGTGGGGGTTGTCTGCAGTGTTTGTAAGTGATTGGTGTTATTTATGTGGAGTTCCTTCATCATCTCAAGGCTGAGAATTTCTTTCTCTTGGTTCGAAGGGATATTTGACTGTAGGATTGCGGGTAATGGTTTGCTAGTTAGTGTTTCATTAAAGGAGTGTTTTTGGTTGTCGATTAAAACTGTGGAATTACGATATTGAACGGCGTATGATCCCACAAGATTTATTTTTTGGTTATCGATTTCAATTGTGCCATTATACTGGTTTAGTAATATGATGCCAGGGGAGATGTTTTCTATCGATGGGATGTGCTGGTTATTTATTTGAGTGCATTCTGCTTGTTCGCTTCTGAGTAGTTACGGGACACAAGTAGTATTACTAATATCTATCGTATTCTAATAGTAACAAATTCTTATATGATTATTCTCACTACATTTTGTTTTTATTCCAAATACCTTATGTACAGGTTACGATATCCTCATAGGGAATTTTATTAACATATTTATTTTTCTTTATGGGTTTGATAACAATTGAATCGCAAATTTCTTCGTTTGTTAATGGTATTCCTACCATATAAAATAACATTGTTTCATTTGAGGCTACTTTTATATTTGCAAGTTCTAGCGATTCTTCTACATTATTTAATGTGAAGTTATTTTTTATGAAAATAGATTTTGCTAATGCTAGTTCTTCATTTGATAAAATATACGAATTGACGATTCCGGCTTTGGCCCAATGAATCGCATATGCAATATTAATAATTTCTTCTTTTACAATCTTTAATTTATATTTTAATTCTATAGCAAAATTGCGTTGTACATCTTCATTAGATTGTACCGCTTTTAAAATCTTATTCGATACTCTCGTAATATTGTTTATCCTGTCAAAAATTATTTTATTTATTACTACTTGATTATTGTTATTGTTTATTATATTATTTATTTGATTATCTAGTATTACTAAGTCATCATAATCGGGATTTTTTAAATCTTTTGGGTCGGAGTCTATTTAGGTAAGTTTGTGTAACGGTTAATTCATTTATCAAGATGGGTAGAAAGGGATTTTCTGATGTTATCTTGGTTTTAATAGTGTTGTTCATTTCGTCGGGTGTCATTTGAAATGCGTCTAGGTCTACTTTATGTATTATTCGGTAGGTTTCTGTTTGTATTCTTGTCAATCCTGTAGCAAATGTTGCTAATTGTGAATTTGTATAGTCTATTATTTTAAAGTCTGCGTACACTAGGTGCACAAAAAACCTGTAAAGTAAAAGAGAAAAAAAATTACTATTGTCTGATGTTGCTTTTACGTACCGTTCGTCCTTTTTCAGTGATTACTACACTGGATTTGTCTTCCTTAACTGTTTCCTTTCTATATTTTGCTGTAAGTTTTGACCCTATTCGTTTGTTCATTCTGACATAAATTACATCTCCAGGAGTATATATTTTCATAGGTTTCCGTGTTTTATTACGGTTTTCTAAATCTTTTGCCTGCCTTTTCATTCTACTCTGGGTCTGCTGTAACACGTCTGCCAAAAAATGTCTCTATAGATCGTTTCCCTGTTGCGGAATGTATGGTGTAGTTATATTCGTATGTACATCGGTCTAAGAGTTCTTGGAATGAGCGGTGTGTGCGTTCCGTTTGAAGGCAGCGCATAGTTTCAGACAGGGTAGAGTGAAATCTTTCTACTTTTCCGTTAACTGAGCTTGTGTATGGGGGAGTTTCAAAAGTTGTAATACCGAGTTGGTCCTAGACCATAAATTGTATGGAAGCTGAATTTAAAGATTTCTCGTTGTCGATAACTATTGTTTTGGGTATACCAAAAGCGAAAAGTACTTGTCGTAAAGGTTCTCTGATATCTTCTTCTGATTTTGACTCTATTATTTTAACTTGAGCATATTTGGAGAATTTATCTACTGCTGTTAGAACTAATTTTTTTTCCGTACTGTAAATATCTACATGCACTATTTCTCCAGGGTGAAGTATTGGGGTTTCTAATAGTTGCGGTTTATTAGGGTTGCGATCATACTTGTTTTCATTGCAGACTCTACACTGTTTAATTATATTTTCTATTTTTGTTTTCATCTTTGGAAATTAACATCTTTGTATTAGTTGTTTTTTATTTTCGTCTCTATTCCTATGTGCTTGCTTGTGTTCGTTTAGTATTTCCTCGTTTTGTGCATCCTCGCTTGTTATGTCCTTTACTTCTGTTTGGGTGTAACAAATTTTATAATTACCAAAGTGAAGTGGGTAAATTTCTTGGATTTTCCCTATTATTTCTTCTGACGAAAATATACCATTTATCACTGAGGGGTTAAGGTATCGTTTCAATAGTGAAGTTAAATTCTCTGCTGAAAAGTTCGGTTTGGTGATTATATGTCTATGGTAGGTCGGGAATGGTATTCATCTGCTAACGAGATCCGAATTTGGTTTTTGAATGCATTTATGGGTCCTTCTACTGCTGGAATTAGATTGTGTGATGAGCTTTCGTCGGAATGTGTAGCAACTGATAGGGAGTTTACTTCAAAAGGCCAGGATAATGTATCTGCAACTACATTGGCTTTCCCAGGTTTGTATCTATTTTAATTCATAGTTGTATTCTTCAAGTATGGCTTTCCATCGCTTTAGTTTGGAGTTATTATTTTATTACTGAGAGCGTATGTAAGTGGTTGGTGGTCTGTATGTATTACAACTTTTGCGTAATTTTCTTCGGCCCTGTTCAATGTTCTTGATATAAAGTTTATTGGTTTGCCATTTTGCTCTAAAACGGCGCCTATGGCATACTTTGAGGCGTCAGTAGTTAGGTCAACTTCTTTCTTGTAATCAGGATATTGTAAAATTACGTCTTTAGATGTCAGTGTGGATTTAATTTTGTTGGGAGCAGATTTAGCTTCCTCATTTAGATTTATTTGGATTTTCTGCGAGCTTCTTTTCGACATTCTTCCTTCCTCACCTCTAAGAAGGGATGTAAGTGGCTTGGCCAATTTGGCATAATCCTTGATAAATCTTCTATAATATCCGGATAAGCCTAAGAATGATCGTAAGTCCTTGATCGTCTGCGGTATGAAAAATTTGATATTGATTGTACTTTGGAAGGGTTTGTAGAAATTCCCTTGAAAGATACAACGAATCCTAGGAATTCGACCTGCTTTTTGAAGAATTCGTATTTATCGATTTGAACCTTCATGTTTGCTTTACTGAGGGTATCAAAAATTGTGTCTATTTGTTCGGAGTGCGATTTTTCGTCTCTACTAAATATAATTATATCGTCTATGTATACATAGCATATTTTGCCTATGTATCTTAGTATGTCGTCAAGCGTCCGTTGAAATATGGCTGGGGCATTTTTCAAACCAAACGGAAGTCGGGTGAACTCGTATTTCCCATTGTTCACCGAAAATGCTGTTTTTTCCACGTCAGATTCCTTAAAAGGAATTTGATGGAAACCGCTTTTTAAATCAATCACAGAGAAAATTCGGTTTTCTCCTAGTTGGGAGAGAACTTCATTTATTTCAGGTATTGGATACCTATCTGCAACTGTAACTGCGTTTAGCTTCCTGTACTCTATAACCATTCTAAGTTTGTTTCTGCCAGACGCGTCCTCTTTTTTAGGCACTACCCATACAGGTGAGTTATAGGGTGATCTTGATTGTCGTATGATACCGTCGTCTAATAATTTCTTTACTTGCTTTTCAACTTCCTGTTTAAGGCTAATAGGATAAGGGTAGGACTTAGAGTATGTAGCGTGTCTAAATATGTTCGAATTCCTGCAACTACTTTTGTTGTGTAGGTTAGTTTTTCGTCCGGTTCCAAAAATAGGTTTCGGTGCTTTTGTACTAGTTTCCTAATTGCATGTTTTTCTACTGTACTCATACATATGTTCGTCGCGCATATGTTTTAAGTTAACGTCCTGAACACTATATTGTCTCAGATAGATTATTTTCGTATTTGCTATTACCATGTAATTTTCTTTTGTGTGTATGATTGCTGAAAGTGATTTTAAGCTATCGTTTCCTAATATGTCATGGAAAGTGGTGAGTGTTGGCAATAGGAAAAATTTTAATTTGGAATTTTCCAAATTGAAAAGATTTAGATATGTATGGTGAGTAATTTTTATTTTGCCGCCTACTGAGTTGGCTAGAAAAGGAGTATTGTTCGCTATTGCTTTTTCTACTAAGATTGATTGTATGCAATTTTTATTGAATCCGGTGTCTACTAATATTTGCATTATTTCGCCGCTCTTCGTCCTGCATCTGAAATAAGGTAGCGAAGAGCTATTTAGTCTAAAAAATGTACGTCAGTGATGTCGAGTGTTTTTTCAATTGTGTCCTTGTGATTTGGCTCATTGTATGTTTGCTCATTGTAGTCGTATTGGTTATTGTAGTTGCATTGGTCATTGTAGTTGTATACGCTTTCGTTGTATTGGTCCTCTGGTGGTTCGTTAGAATTTATGTGAAAGTTTTTTTGCATTTTTTGTGGGGCGTTATTTATCATTGAAGCGTTTGGTGGTCTTTTACCGGATTCTTGGGGTTTTGGCCGATTTGCGTAATTAACGGCTCTTGTCCTTATACTCTCATCCACGTCCATCGGTTGAGGTGGTTTAGGGGGTCTAGGAGGAGCAATGTTTTGCTGTGGGCTATATAGATTCTGGTTTTGTTGCCGATATTGTTGTAATTTTGTGGGTTGGAATATGTCAAGGGATTTGGTAGATAAGCTACTTCAGGATAAAATTTTGATGTGGTTTGAGGGTTTAATGGTTGATGATATCTGGGTTGGGTGTAATGCTGTCGTGTCTGTTGCTGATTTATGAGTTGTTGACGAGAAGTTGATGTTGTGATAGAGGTTTGGTTATTAGCGTGAGAAGCTCTGAAGCTTTGGTTTTCTAATTTGAGACAAAGATGGAGGGCTTCGGGTAGGCTTTTTGTTTCCTTAATGCCAAGGAGCCGGGGAAGATCACCAGAAAGTCCTCTTATAATAGTATCGAGGGCTTTAGCGAGCTAATTCTCCGTTAACAAGTGGACTGCTTCTTCTCCTATCTCCATACATCCTATCTTGTTCAGAAGTAAAGATAAGTGTACATATGCCTTTTGGTAAAATTCGTTAATTGTCATTCGTCCTTTTATGAGACATGTCATTTGGTACTCTAGAGTGCCTATGTCTCGTTTGTCTGCGTAGTGAGTAGTCAAGCAGCGGGAGATCGCTGCCCAGTCTAGGGGGTGTTGTAGGAATCTAAGGCTATATCTGCCTTTCCAACTATCTTATTTTTGATGACATCTAAAATGCCGAAATATTTAGGAGTCCCGTTTGAGGGTTCGTAGATTCTTAAAATGCGTTCGACACTTTTTTTCCATTAACTAAATTCTGAGGCATTTCCTGAAAATTCCCTTAGGGATCTCACAACGTCTGGAATCTTATCCATTTCATTAGTGTTGTTTTGGAATTGTTCGTCTATTGTTTGGTCCGTAATGACCGGGTTTATTTTATTATTAAGAATATTATGTACTACACACTTGCCCCTATTGCTAAAGTTACCATGTTGATATGATAGCATGTAAACGTATAAAAATATAAGCCAAAAGGCCAACAGGCGTCTGTAAAAGCAATGTATATTTCTGAGCATAATTTTCATTGAATTCTCAGCTCTGTTCACTCATTTCTGTTAAACTTTCTCCTGCCGAGCCAAAAGTGGTGAAATCCACTAATAGAAAATTCAAGGCTCTTGACAGTTTACACGCTTGTCCGTAGTTGAACCTTCTCTATAAATGTACGTTCTCTGCTACATATCCAATCCACTTAAGACGGACAATATGGGTCGTAAGTGTCATGTTACATATTTATGACAAATAATAGATATGTTCATATTACATATCATATGTATATATATGTATACGAAAATTTCACGCATTAAATATGTAATTTCACCGCTTGGAGCATTTCATATGATGGTATCCAAAGCAGAATATAAGCACAAGATATAAATTCAACTACAAGTACTTTTAAGGGTTAGTTATTGCCGAAAAGTCTCTTTTAAAAAAATTTATTTTAGTTATTTTTTTGCTCTTAAGTCAAACATTAGAAGAGTATCCAAACTGTAGTCATCAAATGCTGTGTATGCTTTGATTGACTAGTTGACAATAAGTGAGGTTAATAGTCTTTTAAAATAACTATGCCCACTTAGAATGAATTTAAAGCATTAACATTCAATTCATTTAAATTTTAAATTGAAAATTGTCATGTAATTTAATGACAGATTGCTTAAACCTTATGTATTAAATTTCGAAACACGTCAATACCTTTTCTTAAATTCCAAATTATATTTTTATTATGACTCTTATTTAAAAAAAAAATTACTAGCTGACCCCGCAGGCGTTGTCTTGTGTGAAATTATGTGTTTTGAAATGAAAAAAATTTAATGTACTATATTTTGTGTTTAAATCATTTATTTGCAATTTTTCTAGATTTTTTTTTCAATGTAGCGCCGCTTGATAAACAACATTTTTTGGTTTCTGTTCCGGTGCGTAAACATATAGAGAAGATGGAACTTACGAACACGCCATGTATAGCAAGCCGTGTGAAAAACATGGCATTTTCAGATTTATGCTACACACTTCTAGCGACAATCCTTGTGTCCTGTTGATTGTCATTTCAAATGCAATTTTTACTGGAAACTGTATAGGTTTGAACTGAAATGGCAAATCACTGGAACTCAAAGGAATTCGTAGAATCAAGCATTCGGCCTCCTCGTTTTCGATAGCTGCGTCACAATCAGTTGGGTGTGTAATGGACAGTTTCGGCGCATGAAGATTGCGAATCATAATAATGACAGATCCGCAAATGATGCGGCGGCATACCAAGCCTATCCAAAGAATTTAGAAATTCCACTGGATAATTCACGGCTTTTTGTTCGTATCCCATAATTGACGCAAATTTGAAGGCTGATATTGAAATGATCATCGCGAAAAGTCTGCGAACTTCAGTGGCATGCGAAGCGAATATCGCATCGTCCGTCGTTTGATTCCAGCGATTACCAGTTTCCAGCAATTGTAATTGCTGGCATGATTCTCAAAAAGTTGCACACACCGAACCATTTACAAAACGCAATGAGTCAAATGAAGTTGAACCGCGTACAATAGTCAATAGCAACCGAAAGTAGAAGTAATCGTCGTCTTTCGGGTGGATTGTGTAAATTTGTCCTAATGCATTAGTATAGAACACACCTGAATGTTTATCTACTGGTTGGTCTTGTTTTCTGTGTAAACATTTCTTCGACGATGCATTCTATGTATAATATCAAGGCTTTTCCGAATAGAGTATTTTTCGATCGATTTCACCAAACTGCAGTATTCAACATTGACATGAGTTTTGAATGTGAATTAGACAACAGTGGCGCATATGGTGCTGTCGACTTCAGAATTCACTCCTCTAAGTTGAGCGCTAAATGATCTGCCATCGTCGTCTGGAGAGCTACGCCGATAGAATGGATATCCATCATTTCCAGTTTGCGTGTCCGAAAGAAAAGCACATGGAGAGTGTTTCGTGCATTTATTGTCCGACATACAAAACGAAGTGGAATTGTGGTGTCCGCAAGGTCCATGAACCGTATTGGTTTTCATCACTTTGTATAATACTGGATCTTTCTCTGCATTAGGAATTTCCGCAGAAATGATTCCATCAATTTGAAGAATGTGTGCGTGTGGCAAACTTCTCTTTTGCAATTCAACAAAGTACATCTAGCATCAACAGCACCACATATGTATACGTTGCTTCAAGATAAAGTCCATAAAACATCGTAGCTGTTGTTTCAAAAGTCGTGCATTACATCGTGATGATCGCTTGCTGATTGACAGCGATCCATAATTCCACACGTATGCCATCGTATTCTTGGAGTGCTCGTTCATGTGTCTTGGGCTGCCATACGTTGATAGCAAAAAGAACGCCGACCGACATTAGCGCGATCTCTTCGTGGCTTCGTTGCAAATTTCAATCTGTAATTGATCACTTTGTGTGAAATACACATAAACTTTTCACTAAATAATTTTCAATATTTTTTCTTTTGAATAGCTGGAATAAAAAGCTAACGACCGAAATTGATAGATTCAAATAAATTACAAATAAAAATATTGAAAAACAAAAAAAAAATTACAAAAAAAATTTAAGGAAAAAAGTTAGTTTTTGGAATTGTCCAATTTGGAAAATAGATAGTAGCCGATCCTCAGACCTACTGAATACGCATATAAAATGAGGTAAAAACCGGTAAAGCCGTTCCGGAAGAGTACGGTAACTGTTTCTGTTACTACATATGAAAATTTTAATTTCACAACCCACAACAGAGACTGTGGGTGTAGAATAGTAATAGTCCAAAATACAATATCACATACTTTTGGTTTAGTTCAAGTCTAAACTTAAGGGATCGTCTCAGTGTTAAATTTTCTAGAAATCGATTGCATTATCGGATAGTATACACTATAATAAACATTTTCTCAAATTAAAATTATTACGGTCGTTACAGCGTTTCTTGTAGAAAGGGAACAGGGTAAGGAACATGGCGACTCCAATCTTTTTAACGTCATTCGCTATCGCGCTATGGAAGCTTTTATCATTTTTTTAATCTTCCTATTTTTTTCTACGAAAAACTGTCGCAAAAAAAGGCAAAAATAGATACTTTTTGTTCAAACCGCCGCCATTTTGTCAATTTCAAGAAAACAAAAAAAGCTTCCATAGCGCGATAGCGACTTTCCTACAGATTAATAATTTTTTGGGAATTATTGTTTTAGACCAAAATTGCCACCGTAATCGTGGATATAGTACATGACCTTTTTTTAAGTGTCATTTCAACCATTTCTTTAACTATTATACACCAATAAATAAACATAAAGAAATTATTTTGTATTCGTCAGGAATGTATTTATTTATAAAAAAATTGGATTGATTAGTTAATTTCAACTTAAAAAAAATGGCGAAAATCGGTGATTTTTCGGAGGGTCACACTGAGACGATGTTTTAATTAAGGGAATTACTTCATCTATAAGTGGCCATGTTCGTACTGATATAGAACAAGAAGTAAAACAAGTAAGGAAGGGCTAAGTTCGGGTGACACCGAACATTTTATACTCTCGCATGGTAAAGTGATAATCGAGATTTCATAATACGTCATTTACATATTTTTCAAATACCGTATTTTTGTAAAGTTTTATTCCGCTATCATCATTGGTTCCTAATGTTTATACTCGTATTATACAGAAAAGGCATCAGATGGAATTCAAAATAGCGTTATATTGGAAGAAGGCGTGGTTGTGAACCGATTTCACCCATACTTCGTACATGTCATCAGGGTGTTAAGAAAATATTATATACCGAATTTCATTGAAATCGGTCTAGTAGTTCCTGAGATATGGTTTTTGGTCCATAAGTGGGCGACGACACGCCCATTCTCATTTTTTAAAAAAAGCCTGAGTGCAACTTCCTTCTGGCACTTCTTCTGTAAAATTTAGTGTTTCTGACGTTTTTTGTTAGTCGGTTATCGCACTTTTAGTGATTTTGAACATAACCTTTGTATGGGAGGTGGGCGTGGTTATTATCCGATTTCTTCCATTTTTGAACTGTACATGGAAATGCCTGAAGGAAACGACTCTGTAGACTTTGGTTGACATAGCTATAGTAGCTTCCGAGATATGTACAAAAAACTTAGTAGGGGGCGGGGCCACGCCCACTTTTCCAAAACAATTGCGTCCAAATATGCCCCTCCCTAATGCGATCCTTTGTGCCAAATTTCATTTTAATATCTTTATTTATGGCTTAGTTATGACACTTTATAGGTTTTCGGTTTTCGCCATTTTGTGGGTGTTGCAGTGGGCCGATTTTGCCCATCTTCGAACTTAACCTTCTTATGGAGCCAAGGAATACGTGTACCAAGTCATTATGATATCTCAATTTTTACTCAAGTTACAGCTTGCACGGACGGACGGACAGACGGACGGACGGACGGACGGACGGACGGACAGACGGACGGACAGACGGACGGACAGACAGACATCCGGATTTCGACTCTACTCGTCGCCCTGATCACTTTGGTATATATAACCCTATATCTGACTCTTTTAGTTTTAGGACTTACAAACAACCGTTCCGATGTGAACAAAACTATAATACTCTCGTTAGCAACATTGTTGCGAGAGTATAAAAATATGTACAATAAATGCAGCGAACACTCCCGAGAGAAAGAAAAACGTTCAATGCACCAAAAAAATGACGAAATCAAGTCAAGTGGTAGAACATAGTGAAGAGGCCATTTCAAAATAATTTCAAGTATTGATTGAAAAAGAAAAATAAAACATGAAAAATATAATAAAAACATCTGAGTTCGTTCGTTATTCGTTTGAATAAAAATGGCATATCAGTTGGAATCATAGGGATACGCGGTATCAAAACACTTCTCCTTTTGATTTAGCAGTTAAGATAGTAGCTTCAATCAAGTTTGGCAACAGCTTTTTCGGGATACACTTAAAATACCGAAGTTCAAAATGCCGACACATCAAAATACCGACAAAATTTAAATATGCAGCTAAATCAAAATACCGACAAACCAAACAATACCGACAAATCAAAATGCCGACAATTCGAAATACGGACAAAAGAAACCTTCATAAAATAAATGGTTAATATGGTCACCAGATTCCAAAGAAGAAACATTACTAATCGATAGGGACATTTTGGATTTCAATTGAGTAATTAAAAAAACTTTATTTTATGAAATGTTCCGTTGTACGTTCGAGGCCCTGCGGCCTTCGGCCACGAACACGCTCAGGATCATAACCCTTAATCCATAGAATTCTCTATCTGTGCTATGGAAGAAAAGGAAGTTTGCTTCTTTCTGCTGTTTACTAATAACTTGTTGTGATTTTTAACTTTTATTTTTTCCCAAAAGACTTTAAAATTTAAAAAAATTGGCAAAGGCAACCCTGCAGACTCATGAGTCATGTGCTGAACACATAAAAAGTGACAGACTTCAAGCGACCTCAATCAAATATTAAAATACACACGTTTTTAAGGACACAGTTATTTAGACAGCTGCACGACTACATAACTGTGTCCAAAAGTAATCCTCCTATCAGAAGATGCTATAAATTTTGCAATTGACCTCTAATGTCAGTTCTGTTTTGACATTTTTACTACACAAATGCGAAATACACGTAAATAAACAATGGAACGCTACATTGCTCCAGAACGCGGGTTATTGGTGACTATTTATTTAATCTATAATCGGTCGGTGACTTTGGCACAACGTGAATTTCGTCGCAGATTTCCTGGCCGTCCGACGCCTACTGGCGAAACACTGCGACGTTTAGCCGCTCGCCTCGAAGAGACTGGCACAAGACGAGATGCTGCTAGGCGTGGCTGATCCCGGAGTAGCCGTTCTTCAGAAAATATTACTGCTGTTGCCGACGATGTCATGGAAGCCCCGTCGACATCGACCAGACGACGTGCCACGCAAATGGGTATCAGTCGACTGGGTTTACAGCGAATTTTGGTACAAGATTTGAAAATGTTTTCGTACAAAGTCCAGACGGTGCATCAGCTGTTAGCTGCTGACCGCCAATCGCGTTCCATCTTAGCGGGTACGTAAATAAGCAAAATGTACGCTTCTGGGGTACTGAAAACGCGTGTAACCCACGAAGAGCCATTACACCGCTCAAAGTCACTGTATGGTGTGCTGTTTTCGCTGGAGGAGTCATTGGACCTTTTTTCTTCGAAAACGTCGCCAGCCAAACGGTTACTGTGAGTGGTGAGCGCTACAGAGCAATGATCAACGAGTTCTTTTTGCCGCAACTTGATGAGTTTGGATTGGAAAACATGTGGTTCCAACAGGACGGTGCAACGGCACACACTGCACGTGCTACAACCGATATGCTGATGGATGCATTTCCCGGGCGGCTTATCTCCCGTTTTGGTGATTTGCACTGGCCAGCAAGATCGCCTGATTTGACCGCTTCAAACTTCTTTTTGTGGGGATTCTTGAATTCGCGGGTTTATGTCAACAAGCCTCAAACTCTTGCAGCTCTTAAAAACAATATCCGTCAAGAATGTGAGGACCTATCACCGGAAGTTCTGGCCAAAGTGATGGAAAATTCCAAAGTAAGAGCTCAAATGACATTCAACTGTGGCGGCGACCATTTATGTACATGATATCTTATTCTCTACTTGATGTAAAAAAATTTAAAAGACCAAATAAAAATAATAAGCAGAATCAAAGTTTTTCATATTTTTAAAAAATTACAACCAAAAAACATCGGAAGGTTATTTTTGTATATTTGAAAATTGGCAGTTGATTTTGAAATTGAATAAACGCACATACACAATATAATTTTCATGGAGACTCTTATTTTAAACCAGGGTGGCACCAAACTTTCTCTTAATGGTTATCTGTATAATATTGATAAAAAACGCGATAACCGCGTATATTGGAATATAATTTTTATGCAAAGGACGGGTGACAATAATTTTAAAAGATAATGGATTACAGGAACTAATAAAAAGTGCAACGGAATATGGGCTGATCCAAGGGCGTACCAAGCCGACGTCATAAAAACAAATACATCACTAAAGGATGATGCAACAAACTTTTAAGAAAAACCGTGCCAAATTATTGCAAGAGCTATGGCTCGATGTAACAAAAGTTCGCGGAGATATTTACCCACACCATCCTCCCAAAATCAATAAGGCAAGACAGAAGCTATGCGCTTGTTTATTGCATAATGACAAAGAAAAGTGAAAAATGCTATGACGAATTTTTTAGGAATTGATGAATTTCGCATGTAATAATAACATTTCCTTAAATCTGAAAATAATTTTAACCGATTTTGAAAAAGCCAGCGTCGAATCCTTTAAAAAACTTTTTCCCAGACGATAAATACAAAGGCTGTTTTTTTTCATTTTGGCTAAATGAGATAAGCCGCCCTCCCCTAGTGCCACTACACGAATACACCACCACCACCAATACACCACACACCCAGAACCTACATTCCACAGGACCCACACATCAACACTACCCACACGCGAGAGGACATCCACACACGCAAACACATACCACACTGGTGAAAAGGGTCAACTAAAAAGTTTAAGATCAGTCTCGTTTTGATCTGCAATTGAAGCTTACGCATCGCCGCTGTGGTCCTCGCGCCTTTTCAATCGTCTTAGTTCCGCACAGTTATAAATTGAAAAAAATCTAATTAAAATCAGTTTGTGATTCCGCAATTTAGTGGAAAATCAAAATTAAACATCGAATAAAAAAAAATTGTAATTACCCTCATACTGGTGAACATTTGTAAAAAGAGTAAAAACCAATCGAATTAAATTGAATCAAAATACCCTTATAAGCGACACGGGTGTATTATTTAAACAAGTGGAAGTGGTAAGTGTCTTACAGGTGAAGTGAAGTGGGCATCTAATTAAACATTGGTCCTTCGAGCCGCAAAGAAAGGCACTATTTGGAAAAAAAAACAATAAAAAGATTCAAGCGGCAAAATAATTAAAGTGATACATACAAAAATACAAAAAATTAAAGGTGCGGTGACAGATACACATATATACATATACAAAAAAAATTTTCCAAGAAAAATAAAAAGGTAAAGGTTCAGGAGAGCGGCTTTTCCGAAAACGTGCACCAATTTTCACGGGAAATGTCTTAAAATACTCGTTTTTAATTCTACTTTACGAATATGTTAGGCGCGTGCTTTTAAAAACAATATTTTCTTTGTTTTAATAGAAAAACATCGTATTTCCCGAAATCAAAAATTTACTTTTGCACTTTACACGTCTTTAGATGTTAAAAATATGTTTTCTATCAATTATATACACATTATTATTGATGTTGTTTAGTTAATTAATTAGAGGAATTGGTTTTTTTGTTATTTTTATAAAAATATGAAAAACTTTACAATCACTTCACTTCAACAAAAATGGCAAGGTATGTTCGAAATTATGGCATCACTGCTGTAAATTCGAATGGGTTCTTGAACTGATCGTTTTCGAATTATCGATACTCTTGATATTCGAGACTGATCGAGAATTGATAAAAATGAGAAATACATAATAAAAAAATTTATAATTCATTATTATTGCAGAAAGAAGAAGAAGTTGGACACAGAAGAATTATGAACGCCGGGGTGTTGGACCGACCAGGGTTATTTTTTTTCGAGCGCTTCTTCTTCTTTCTGTAATAATAATGAATTATAAATTTTTTTATTATATATTTCTGATTTTTTACCAATTCTCTTTTAGACCCGAATATTGAGATTATCGATATTATGCGTCTCTTATTTTTATCAATTCTTGTTTAGTCTCGAATATCGAGAGTATCGATATTTCGAAACCGATCACTGCTTGTATCACTAGTACCCAATTGAATTTCGAACAGTGATGCCATTTATGGCGTAAATATCGTGCAAAATCGTAATATTTCTTTTTGCTTTTATTACAAAAAAACATAAAAATAGATAACGCGCTATATATATTCGTAAATTGGAATTAAAAACACGAATTTTAAGACATTTCCCGTGAAAATTGGTGCACGTTTTCGGAAAAGCCGCTCTCCTGAACCTTTACCAATAAAATATATAGGAAAAAAAAAGTTCAGTGAGGTGACATATACATACATATGTATATATAATAAAAAAAAAAACCGGTTTGAAAAACGGACACAAAACGGTTCCGTGGTGTGATTCCCAAATCAAAATCAAAAAAAAAAATAAAAAATTACAATAATAAAATAAAAAAAGTACAATACATATAAATATACATATACATACAAGACAGTGCTTAAAACCGAAAAACAAAAAAAAACCAAACACCGGGCGCGAAATATTACCTATCAAAAACCAAAAAAAATCCACACGGGCGCGAGCTTAACATACATATATTAAAAAAAAAAATTTTTTTTTTAAATTTTATATCCTTGTGAAAAACCAAAATAAACGTGAAAAACACCAAAAAAAAAATAATAAAAAGACAAGCCAACCAACGAAGGAAATTCAACCAACGGGGGAAAGCCAACCAACGAAGGGAAACTTAATCTTGCGGAACAAGCAACCAAAAGGAAGGGAAACAGAGAGGAACCAAATTGGACGCAGTGGCAAACTACCCCACTTCCCCATTCGATATATATATATATATATAATTATATGTATACCGGCATATACATATCTGATAAAAGGCCTACTTACATATGCTTGCATTTGTGTATCTAAACACACAACACTAAACACCAAAAATAAAAAACCAAATTTCAAGTATTCACTTGACAAAATATTCCGGCAATACCC
The DNA here is from genome assembly GCF_016617805.1 of Bactrocera tryoni. NCBI lineage: Eukaryota > Metazoa > Arthropoda > Insecta > Diptera > Tephritidae > Bactrocera > Bactrocera tryoni. The sequence goes on along the minus strand of NC_052500.1, from coordinate 37,823,504 downwards.
CTTATAGTCTAAGATCCCACCATAGCACGACCATCACCCATCGTATTACGGGATGTAAATAATTTTTATATAAAATTTGTTAAATTAAAATATTAATTTCGAGGAGGTTGCCTGGAAATTGTGATGGTAAGTGTAATTAATTAATAATTAAAAAAATGATTTTTTTTTAACATTACACCCACTCTCTTATGCAATAAGCAGTCGCAGGAATAATGGGATGCTCAAATCCTCTCTCACTGGAAGTGAGAGAACAATTGCTAAACGTCAAAACCACCTAAACTTTGACAGTTGACTGGATTGGGGAGGTTTTGACGTTTAGCAATTGGAAACGAGCGATGGCCAGATTGAAATCTTACCAAAAAAATATGTAAACGGAGGGATTTGTTGCATCGTTCGAGACCTCTTATAAAAAATGTAAAACAATGAAAATTAAATAAATTTGTGAAATTTAAAGGCATCTGATGAAACGTTTTGTAATTTGAAGCATCATAGTTTTATTTTCAATGGAAAATGATTAAAAACATTTAATGATTGAGAGCTAACAAGCTTAAATCCTATTATTGGGTATTGAAAGGACAAAAGTCAGTTGTTATAATATTCTTTAAAAAGATTTAAATAGTTTCTACATATAATAAACAACAACTATATAGTAGTTTTATTCGTATTAAATGTTGGGTGTTTCAATTTAAATGCCCACAAATAATTATTTTTTTCAATCTGGCCATAATGGAAAATGTTATAAAAAACGCTAATTTTTGGGCGCTCTCACACTGGAATAAGTTTAACAACCCTTTATTCCTGGTACATAGCTTGTAGAATATGCAAACACTGGGTTGCCTTCTTTTTCCCGGTGCAATTATTGGGTTGCCAGGTACATACAGGTAACTTAAAAATAGTGATTTGCACCTATAATGATATAAGGTTGCCTGTGAAAAATTGGTGCTGAATCCCGGTTGCCGAGTTTTAAAAAACGAAATATTCGTGTGGCTGAATACGTGCGAAAGATACGTCTGAGGAACGTATTCAGTGCCATTTGTTATAAATACAATAACATAGTGATTAAAAATATTTTTTAATTAATTTACATTATTCAAAATCTGATTCATCCGAAGAAAAACTGGCATCTTCAAGTTCTGAATATTCGTCGTCACTATTTTCTTTTTCTGCCATTTCAGCAATATCTTGTACTGTTAAAGGCGTTTGGTCCCCAATGAATCCTGCTGGTTTTAGATAATCATCAACAAACCAAAAGCAGTTTTCAGGCTGTAGTTTAACACATTCAGGATCCGTTGCATGAAGCCACATAGAATTCACAAAAATTGTTTTTAAAGTTTTTTGTTTAAGTGATATCCAGCACGGTGGTATAGTATTTGAGTCAAAACTTTTAAACTTTGTCTTCTTTTGAAGAATAACTTTTCACAAAATTTCGATATCTCGCTTCATTCACCCTATTGCAGTTTTTTATACCATACATATTAGCTGTGAACTCTTGAGCTGTGTCCATTTTTTCGTTGATAAAAACATCAGCTTCATCTGTCAATGATGAAAAAACTGTCTGATACTTTTCGTTTTTGGAAAATAATTTATATAAGTAGTTTCACTTTTCCTTTATTGTAGAATGCAGCCGTATAATCACATCCTGTAAATGCATGGAAAGCTGGAATACTTAGGCATAACTTGTATACGTATCCCAACTTCAACGCTAATTCAGTGCAATTAATGCACTCCAAATGTTGATAATTTTTATTTTTTGTCGCTGAATTGGCTAGGCAAATTTCAGAATGCTGAATTTTGTGAATATTTCCCAGCAAAATAACCAGAACATCGGTATCAGAGGCATTAATTAAAATTTTCGACTCAGGTGGCGCTTTATATGCATGAAAAATCATCCTCGTATCCGCTTCTTCATGATGACACACATAATCAACTTCTTCACTTTTTTTATGGAATTTTGTTGGACTTCGTAAGAGAAACACTGGTGGTCAACAGTTAAAAAAATCTTTTTATTTCCGATGATCGTTACCAAATTTTGGTTTTCCCAATACTCAGCCAAAAAATGTACCAAGGCTGTTTTTTTTTTCGACGAAGGAGCGACCCACAACTGCAATGCTGCGTCCTTTTCTATGGCACTGAATACATTCCTCGGACGTATCTTTCGCACGTATTCAGCCGCACGAATATTTCTTTTTTTAAAACTCGGCAACCGGGATTCAGCACCAATTTTTCGCAGGCAACCTTATATCATTATACTCGCAATAAAATTATCTTTATTTTGGTATAAGGTTTATCGCGTAAGCCGATAGGTGCAAATCACTATTTTTAAGTTACCTGTATGTACCTGGCAACCCAATAATTGCACCGGGAAAAAGAAGGCAACCCAGTGTTTGCATATTCTACAAGCTATATACTTTCGATTAGTCTACTGCAGGAATAATGGGATGCCCAACTCCTCTCTCACTGGAAGTGAGAGAACAATTGCTAAACGTCAAAACCACCTAAACTTTGACAGTTGACTGGATTGGGGAGGTTTTGACGTTTAGCAATTGGAAACGAGCGATGGCCAGATTGAAATCTTACCAAAAAAATATATGAACGGAGGGATTTGTTGCATCGTTCGAGACCTCTTATCAAAAATGCAAAACAATGAAAATTAAATAAATTTGTGAAATTTAAAGGTATTTGATGAAATGTTTTGTAATTTGAAACATCATAGTATTATTTTCAATTGAAAATTATTAAAAACTTTTAATAATTGAGAGCTAACAACCTTAAATCCTATTATTGGGTATTGAAAGGACAAAAGTCAGTTGTTATAATATTCTTTAAAAAGATTTAAATAGTTTCTCCATATAATAAATAACCACTATTTAGTAATTTTTATTCGTACTAAATGTTGGGTATTGGGTTAATAAATGCCCAAAAATTGTTATTTTGTTCGATCTGGCCATAATGAAAAATGTTATAAAAAACGCTTATTTTGGGGCGCTCTCACACTGGAATAAGTTGGGCAACCCATTATTCCTGGTCTACTGCTTAT